>NC_069506.1:56107974-56360474 GCF_027579735.1 Bombina bombina
TAAGTAGACATTGGGGAGTCCATTCTGAAGGCAAGACTATAGCATGCCAACATTTTACAACCAAGGGCAGCTGAAGTGGCAAACATTTCTAAGCGTAAAGTTAAATACAGCAAAAAATAAATAAAAAAAGTACAGTGACAGTAAAGATGAAAAGGTTGACGCTGCATTAAAGGGACACTAAACCCAATTTTTTTTCTTTCATGATGCAGATAGAGCATGAGATTTTAAGCACCTTTCTAATTTACAACTATTATCAATTTTTCTTTGTTCTCATGCTATCTTGATTTGAAAAAGCAGTACTGTAAGCTTTAGAACCGGACCATTTTTTGTTCAGCACCTGGGTTGCTGCGCTTGCTGGTTTGTGGCTAAATGTAGCAAACCAATCAGCAAGTGTTACCGAGGTGCTAAACTAAAAATAGGCCGGCTCCTAACCTTTTATTACTGCTTTTTCAAATCAAGATAACATGAGAACAAAGAAAAATTGATAATAGCAGTAAATTAGAAAGTTGCTTAAAATTGCATGCTCTATCTCAGTGTTTTTCAACCAGTGTGCCGTGGCACACTAGTGTGCCGTGAGAGATCCTCAGGTGAGCCGCGGCAGACTGACAACAGTGCGGGGATGTCCCTCTTTCAAATTTTTAAATATTGGGAGGTATGTGACAGGCTCATCAGGCATCATTTACAACCATGAAATTGACATTCATTCACAGGCAATCATTATGATTATTTGTGAATGAATGTAAATATGTCATGTATAGTTTGTAGGAGGCATGGTATGACAGCACAGTACAGTGAGTGTGTGTGTATATATATATATATATATATATATATATATATCCTGTATTAGGCTACAATGTGTAATTTTGTAAAATTTTGGGATGGTGGTGTGCCACAGGATTTTTTAATGTCAAAAAGTGTGCCACGGCAAAAAAAAGGTTGCAAATCACTGCTCTATCTGAATCATGAAAGAAAAAAAATGTGGGGTTAGTATCCCTTTACATTCTTGTTAAAGGTATAGAAAAGTCAAAATTTAACTTGCAGGATTCAGATAGATCATGTCATTCAAAGAAATTTTTCAATTCACTTCTATTTTCAAATGTGCTTTGTTCCTTTCGTATCCCTTGTTGAAAAAGAATACGCACATATCCTACACTAGAAGGGAGCTAGCTGCTGATTGGTGCCTGCACACATTTGTCTCTTGTGATTGGATAACTAGATGTGTTTAGCTAGCTACCAATGTTTCTCCAGAAAAGGATAACAAGAGAATGAAGAAAAATTGATAATAGAAGTAAATTGGAAAATTGATTAAAAAAACTGTATGTTCTGTCTGAATCATGAAATAAACATTTGGGGTTTCCTGTCCCTTTAATAAATAATTAATAATACCCAGTATGGGACTTTATTGACCAGGGGGATTATAAAACAATACATTGATATATTTGAAACTTCAAAACAAAAATGATATAAAAACAAGTTAAGCTGGAAAATACTATTTTTCTGTATTTTCAGATTTTTGTCTAATAATATTTTCTTTTAAAGTGCAATCGACGTAGCTTGTGTATTATAAAAATATCAAGTCTGCTTTTATTTATTGCTTATATTTTATATGGTGCGGTGGGTTTGCAGCTTAGTACAGGAAAAGCTATGACCTAGATTAATCCCTCTTTTAAAAAGATTAGAATCCAATGTACAGTTATACCTGGGGCAAAGAAAATCAAAGCAAGCATTTTCTTTACACAGAGGTATAAAAACTATGTACCCCCGAAGAAAGTTTATATGGTCATAAGGGACTCTTAAAAACAAAGCAAAGGATTCATGCTATTATTTACCAGAATAACCCAGCATCTTGTCCTATTATTTTTCTTGTTAGAGAAAACCAATAACGGAAAATTTATGATACTAAAAAAAGTTACAAAGCTCATTCACTGTTCACTGTGCGCAATGTAACTAAAGAAAAGAAATGCTTTAACACACAAAACAGACTTGCCTTTCATAGAACCCCACGTCATGTCATGCCGTGATAAAACTGCAGTGAGGGATTCTGGGTAATAAGATTGCCATATGCTATTTATATTTATGTGTCAAAGTCAAGGGAGACAGTAATTCAATGTGTCAAAAATTGAACCCTTTTTCTAGTAAAATGTATGCGACTCCTAGCAAATTATGTCAAATATGCCGTTTACATGGATGAAGATTTCAAGCGTATTCCTGTAAAATGCTCTACAGATCAGTGTATAACTGTCATGAAATTCGCTCATTATAATAAAAAATGTAAATAAAATGTTTGCACGTTGGGTTCATCTTCAAGATTTATTTATGTGTATGGTAAGATTGGCTACTGTATAAGATATCTGTGGGGTCAGGATTATGATTTAATAAAAATAGTTTAGGGAAATAAACTGTAAAAAAAAAAAAAAACAGGATTTTGATTTAATTAAAATTGTTAAGGGAAATACATTTTAAAAATATAAATTATTCTAACATTTTACTTGCACTAGACTGACTAGCCTGACTCCCAGCGTCTTACCTTTGTTAAAGAGACACTGATAAAGCAATAGCGAGGTAAAAACAACAATGCAATTAAAAATGTAATTGGACGCTAAATGTTGCACTGTATTAGTAACATAGGAGATGAGGTTGAAAAAAGACTGAAAGCCTTTGAGTTCAACCTATACAAATCTAATATACTTACAAAAAAGTTCTATTTTAGCTTAAAGGGACAATGAACCCAATTTTTTTCTTTCGTGATTCAGATAGAGCATGCAATTTTAAGCAACTTTCTAATTTACTCCTATTATCAATTTTTCTTCGTTCTCTTGCTATCTTTATTTGAAAAAGAAGGCATCTAAGCATTTTGGTTTTTTGGTTCAGAGCTCTGGACAGCACTTTTTTATTGGTGGATGAATTTATCCACCAATCAGCAAGAACAACCCAGGTTGTTCACCAAAAAATGGGCCGGCATCTAAACTTACATTCTTGCATTTCAAATAAAGATACCAAGAGAATTAAGAAAATGTGATAATAGGAGTAAATTAGAAAGTTGCTTAAAATGTCATGCTCTATCTGAAACACGAAAGAAAACATTTGGGTTCAGTGTCCCTTTAAATTAATGCCATTAAAAATGATGACACATTTAACACAAGCAACCATATCCATGAATTATGTTTTTAGGCAGAAATGTATCTAAACCATTTTTAAATGTATCTAATGTATTGACATTTACTACCTCCTCAGGAAATGAGTTCCACAATTTGATTGCTCTTACAGTGAAAAAATGTTTACGTTGCAGGATATTAAATCTCCTTTCCTCCAGCCTTAAATTGTGACCTCTTGTCACAAACAATTTTCTTGGAATAAACAGAGCTTCTGCCATCTCTGCTAATGGGCCTTGAGCATATTTATATAAAGTAATCATGTCTCCTCTCAAGCGCCTTTTTTCTAGAGAAAACAGACCCAGTTTGGCTAACCTCTCCTCACAGCTTAAATTCTCTATTCTGTTATTAGCTTTGTGGCCCTTCTATGAACTTTTTCTAAGTCTGCAATGTATTTATTTTAGATAGGTTCCTAGAACTGCACTTCATACTCAAGGTGAGGTATTGATATAGTGATAGATGTATGCGTTCCTCCCTTGCATCAATGCCTCTTTTAATACATGCTAGTATCTTATTAGCCTTAGAAGCTGCTGCCCTACATTGTGCACCCATCTTTAGTTTGTTATCTATTACTACTCCCAAATCCCTTTCCTGGCTAAGTCTAGTCCCATTTAAATAATGTATTGCCTGCTTATTTTTACTTCCAAAATGTAGCACCTTGCATTGTCCAGTATTAAATCTCATGTTCCATTTGCCTGCCCATTCTTATTATTTTTGTAGACCCCTTGTAAAGCAACTTTGTCCTGCCCTGACCTCATGACTTTACACAACTTTATATCATCTGCAAAAATAGAGATGTTGCTATATATTCCTTGCTCCAAGTCATTTATAAAAATATTAAAAAGAACAGGGCCCAGTACTTATCCCTGGGGGACTCCACTGATTATCTTTGTCCAATCTGAGTACTAGTGTCATGTATACACCTCTCCGCTTAATTTGCTGCATGTCCCTTTAATAAACTGACTTTATATTCTTTTCACTCCTATCAACAGGTGCTTAGAAATTTGTTTGAGAAAGCTAGTCAGGTATACACCTTTGCTCTCATCTGCTACCAAGCTATACACCTTGATTCCTGCTGTACTTTTAGCCTAAAAGGAGATACAGTTTCAACCAAAGTATACAATCTTGTTGAATGCCGTGTCAAGGTTGTCTTAAATTCCTACTAACCGGATTACAAATACAGCCAAATTGGTTGTTCTCTCTGTCCTTAAAGGGACAGTCTAGGCCAAAATAATCTTTCATGATTCAGATAGAGCATGTAATTGTAAACAATTTTCCAATTTACTTTTATCACCAATTTTGCTTTGTTCTCTTGGTATTCTTAGTTGAAAGCTTAACCTAGGAGGTTCATATGCTAATTTCTTAGACCTTGAAGGCCACCTATTTTCAGAATGCATTTTAACGGTTTTTCACCACTAGAGGGTGTTAGTTCATGTATTTCATATAGATAACACTGTGCTTGTGCACGTGAAGTTATCTGGGAGCAGGCACTGATTGGCTAAACTGCAAGTCTGTCAAAAGAACTGAAATAAAGGGGCAGTTTGCAGAGGCTTAGATACAAGATAATCACAGAGGTTAAAAGTATATTAATATAACTGTGTTGGTTATGCAAAACTGGGGAATGGGTAATAAAGGGATTATCTATCTTTTTAATCAATAAAAATTCTGGTGTAGACTGTCCCTTTAACTGGATACAATTTTTCTGTTTCATTCCTTATGCCCCATTTCGGTTATGGCAACCTTAAACAGATCCGTTCTGTGAAAAGCCCTAAACCTGCTATTTTCATATTGTCTGCCCTCTCTAAAACTTCCAGTCTGACAGCAAGAGGAACCAGCGCTTCTGAGCCATTTCAACAGAGGCTCACAACTTCCTGACAACTTACCAGTACTTTCAACACCAAGTGAGTACCTATCCAACTGTCCTCCAATCTCTACTCATTCCGGTATCTCTTGCATTACCAGGGACTAAGACAGCTATACTCCGATTCACAGAACTAAACTCCGCCCCCTTCTGTGACGTCACCACTACCGCACCACCTCCTTAGGTCACGGATAAGCTAAGTAATGCTTCCTTTTTCCTTGTTCACTGGTTAAGCAGCTGCTGCTGCAGTTACACACAATCTGAATATTACTGCTTGTTATTCTTTCTTACTTTCTTGATACGTTACAGACATTGGATTATGATGTTAAAGGGACACTGTACTCAAATTTTTTCTTTTGTGATTCAGATAGAGCATGAAATTTTAAGCAACTTTCTAATTTACTCCTATTATCAAATTTTCTTCATTCTCTTGGTATCTTTATTTGAAATGGAAGAATGTAAGTTTAGATGCCGGCCCATTTTTTGTGAACAACCTGGGTTGTCCTTGCTGATTGGTGGATAAATTCATCCACCAATCAAAAACTGTTGTCCAGAGTACTGAACCCAAAAAAAGCTTAGATGCCTTCTTTTTCAAATAAAGATAGCAAGAGAACGGAAAAAAATTGATAATAGGAGTAAATTAGAAAGTTGCTTAAAATTTCATGCTCAATCTGAATCACAAAAGAAAAAATTTGAGTACAGTGTCCCTTTAACTATTGAATAAAGACAATAACCATTGAGCCTATATTTGGACAGTAGAGATTTATATTGAAACATTATATCAGTTTGACTTCTGAAGTTTACTTGGAAACATTTAAAGGGACAGTCTACACCAGAATGTTTATTGTTTTAAAAGATAGATAATCCCTTTATTACCCATTCCCCAGTTTTGCATAACCAACACTGTTATATTAATGAAAACATCTAAACACAAAAGCGCTTCCCTAAATACTGAGGATATCGAGATATATCCAAATAAATGTAAACAGCAATTGCTAATGTATTAGAACCAGCAAAGACGGAGACAGGTGTAGCTGAGCTCCGTAAACCAGAAAGTTTGTGGTAGACAGTGAGTGAGCCCACCAATGGGGAATCGGAAACAGTCCCAAAAGGTCCCACACAGTACAAGTGGAATCACCGACCTTGAAATGAAACTTATAGCGTGGTAAGGAGTCCCAGCTGGAAACAATGCTGGACAGACGTTTGCAAAATGTCCACAAAGACGAAACTCCTGTCGTCACAGCTGAAAAGTATGAACGTAGATAAAGATGCCGCTCTCTGTAGCAAAAAGGTCTCTGGTGACTCCTTTTGAATAGGTAACTAAGAAAAAGCAGGAAGACAAGAGCGCAACAAACTCTCTAAGAGTAAAAGTTTTTACTGAATAAAATAGCGCAAATACAAAATGACACGTACAGAATTAAAAACAAAACAAGCGGTGTGTGAATATATCACCATAAAAGTCTCCCCCAGGCAAACAAGGATTCGAACACAGCCAGATTCCTAAGAACCGTCAATGCTTTACAAGTTCATCCCTCAGCCGGTCAGCTGTTGTGAAGTTAGTGAACAGGGAAAACATATGATCCTCAACGCGTTTCTTCTGGTCTCCACCAGACTTTCTCAAGAGGAATGATGAGAAAGTAATTATCTTGTATCTAAGCCTCTGCAAACTGCACCTTTATTTCAGTTCTTTTGACAGACTTCCAGTTTAGCCAATCAGTGCCTGCTCCCAGATAACTTCACGTGCACGATCACAGTGTTATCTATATGAAATACATGAACTAACACCCTCTAGTGGTGAAAAACTGTTAAAATGCATTCTGAAAAGAGGTGGCCTTCAAGGTCTAAGAAATTAGCATATGAACCTCCTAGGTTAAGCTTTTAACTAAGAATACCAAGAGAACAAAGCAAAATTGGTGATAAAAGTAAATTGGAAAATTGTTTAAAATTACATGCTCTATCTGAATCATGAAAGTTTATTTTGGCCTAGACTGTCCCTTTAACTTCATATGCTCATTTGAGGTATACAATAAAGGTTAATATACAACTTATATTATTTTCTTTTATAAAATCTGCAGCTAAGGTCCAACTTTTTGCAATTTATAACAATTCGTCACCTAGCAGTGCATGTAATTAGACATTTTAGTTTATATAAAAACAAAACCTTTCAGAATCCAGTTGGTACATGTTTACTTACCAGCGCCACCTGTCCATACACTGAGGCTTTCTTTTTTTTAATTGTTTTAGTGGTGCAGCCAATCAGATGCTGTACCGCCCACTATTAGCAACAATCCTGCATCCCTGCTTTAGAAGAGAGACATATTTCAAAATATTATACTTATTAAAGGGACAGTTTCTGCAGTTTTGCAATAAACTGACATACTGGGTAAATTAAAACATGCTCAGAATTAATTATCACATTACTTGCTGCAATTGTTTTTCAGTAGCTAAACTCCACCCATCATTTGCCTTACTGGAGTAGACATAGCCAGCTACGGTCATTTTCTTAGCAAACTCTCCATTGTTTTGTAGTTCTTATCTTGTCATCTATGCTGAAGCCAATCAAGTATAATGAAAAATAAAGAAAATGCAATGATTCAGACAATCGTGTCTGCCATACATCTATAAATGCCGACAGCATACACTGTCTTCATTTATCATTGCACAAGCATTCCTTGTGAAATGCTTGCGCAATACCGCCCCCTGCAGATTCGCGGCCAAGTATAAATAAAAAGTCATGTGATCAGGGTTTTTATAGAAAATACTTCTTAATCACAGAGGGGAAAAGTATTTTTAATATAACTGTGTTGGTTATGCAAAAATGGGGAATGTGGAATAAAGGGATTATCTATCTTTTAAAACAATAACAATTCTGGTGTAGACTGTCCCTTTAACACATTTTTTGTGCCAAAGGCAACAACCATTTATGTGCAACCACCAATAAGCAGCTAGCTCCCAGTAGTGCATTGCTGCGTCTGAGCCTACCTAGGTATGGTTTTAAACAATTAATACTAAGAGAGCAAATTAGATAATAGAAGTCAATTGAAAAGTTGTTTAAAATGAAATGCTCTATCTGTATTATAAAATAAAATTGTTGGGGTTCATATGTCTTTAAATTAACACTTTACTTTGAATGCTTTGTATTTATAACCTTTTTTTCAACACATTAAAAGAATATCAAAACTTATAAACAGAAAACAGTATGGAATCAATAGTATTCACCTTACAGTGTGAACCCACAAAGAATAACAAAATACAACAAAAAATGTGAATGTCACCAACATTGTGTAATATATTCAAAAGGATATACAGTAGTCTAATAAAAGATTTTGAAGGTTCTGGGAAATCTGATGTTAACCTCCAATAAAAGGAAAAGATGCAATAGTGAAGTTCTGTTTATAAGGGAAACAACTTGTTAAATAGGACCTTTCGTAGTGAGGAGCTAATGACTGAGCTCTTAGGTAAAGCACATTAAGAAATCCACTTCTCCAATGTAGGTTGCACCAAAGTATTTTGGCTTTCTCAGATACCACAATATGTAAATAACTAGTGTTAAAGCCCGTTTACAGAGGCCAAAATGTCCCCCTCCAAGAATCTTCCCCAGCCTTTATTCCCCTACTCAACTCTATGACCCCCCCTGTACCTCCTTCTCCCTCCTCCCCGCCTCCCTCATTCCACCTCCCTGCTGCTCTTATCATACAATTTTTCTGTAGAGTAGTGGTCTCACCTGTTCCCGCTCTACAGTGATGGGCCCTGTCTGCTTCGGTACCTTTGCCAAACTATTTCTTCACTGCCCCACTCATGGGGCATGCAGAAATAGTGCAATCTTACTGCTTTTAGCGAGATCGTGGCAGAGAGGCTAGGTCCTTAAGGGCTTAACAACCAGCACTGTACTTGCGCTTGTCTCGCACAGTCTCTACTGCACATTGGTGCTGGTCATTAAGGGGTTAAGGCCAGGTATGTTTGTTTCTTCTGCACATGACTGCATCAGACAAACATACTTGGCTTTTTATTATATAGGATTGTATGCATAAGACCAGCAAAGACTTAATTCGTTATTCACAAAGCCAAAGACATTTATGTCAAGCCCACACATAAGGGCAACATTTTACAGTGTGGAGTGGTATCCCAGGACAATCACACCATGGAACAGACAAAAACCAGGACTGTCCCAAAAAGAAAGGGACAGTTGACCCATTTTGGCCCTTTTATATACGTAATATATGTTTGCTTCTCATATAGCTTTGTTTTTTTCTCTCTTTGTTTAAATGTTTTTCGTATGTAGCTGTCTGTCCAGTTCACATTTTAAGAAACAAGATAATGTCCTGGTTTTATAAAAAAAAGTTACATTAATTACATTTGTTAATTGTAAAGTTATAATCAAATATGGTACCTATTTATTTTTTTGAGGTTGAAGTCATTTGAGGCTGAATTTAGTTAAAAATTGTCCTCTGTAAGTGATATTTGCCTATTATAATGATAAAATAAGTAGGATATTAAAATTTCAATTAGACGGTTTCATGGCAATTACTGGTACCCATGTTTGATTTTCCTTTACCTTTTTATTGCATCTTTCTTATTTAATAATAAGATATTATTGTTATTAGTTGACATGGAAAAGTTAATATCTCTATATCATTGTGTTAGTTTGCGTAATTATTGTTAAAAGTAAAATAAAATGATTTAAATGAATTAGTAATTAACTGACACATGTTCATAAATACATTATGACCATTAGAATGTTAATTAATGCTTGCAATTATGTATTTAGATGTTAAACATTCTTACTTTTTTGCACAATTTGAATGTAAGAAATCCAGATTTTTTTTATTTATTTTTTTGCATACAAAACTCACAAGGGCTTACTAATTTATACAGACACACTACAAATGAATTGGAGTCAGTAAGGGAATTATTTTTACGTTTATCTAATTTAGCCTTTACCACTGTAAAAAAAAATAGTTAAAAATTTTATAATTGAAAATATGGACATAATAATATTTCACCAAAAATAATTCTGTAGAAAATATCATCTATTTTTTTTTTACATTCACCCTGTTCCCCCATTTTTTTATATCTGAATTTTTTTTATTAGCTCAGAGAAAGAAGAATCTATAAGCCCTGACACCAACAAAAAAGACCCAACTAATTTAGCATAGAAATATATTCACATAAAAATATTTAGTATCTATAAAAACCATAAACCCTTTTAGCAGATGCTAACCACGAATAACCATATGTACCACAGTAAGGACTCATTATAAATTAAAATGATTATTTCTTTATTATTTTACTCTCAAATAATAAAAACTATTTTTAAAAAAAAGCAGGAAATAAGAATAATATATATTAAATTCAACATCTAAGCTAATTATAGCCTCAAATCAAAGCAGTTATTAAGTTGTATGGTATAACTATCATGAATTTAATTCTACGTTTCTTGGTTCATTTATTGAAAATCATTGTTAGTTAATTTTATTATAAATGTATAATGTGTTTAATTCTACAATGGTACCATTAATATATGAGTTATATAGTTATATATTTAATGTCTGTTTTGTAATGTGATTAATGGTAAATGAGCTGTGTGAGGTAAGTGATTATGTTATTGATGTCATATGTAATTTAATGTGTGATGTTAATAATGTTGTAGATAATGTATAGTATGATGTCAGAATAGATGTATAATATTATTGATGATGTCAAGTGTGAACTGTGCTGTCATTAGTGATGTCATTGCTACTGCTAGTGTTAGTATAAGGCATAAGGCAGGTGAACGTTTTCAATTTCCTAGCTTTTGAACATTGGAAAGAGAACCTAAATTATTGCATTAGCATTATAAATACAAACATAAGACAGCACCGACTTTCTGTTTAATTTTACTTTTGCATACTTCTAAAACAATATTTATTTATATTGCATTAGGATATTAGTGATCTGTCATATAATTGTTATTTGTAAATAAATGTGTTATTTAAATTCATTTTGATAGTCTCAAAAAGTACCTTTTACTTTTTTTTGTATTCTAAAACAAATCATATATTAAATTAGAATCATAATTGACTATTTTAAAGCAGAAATATTTTTATTAAAAAGGTTTAAAATATTATACCTCTAATGAAATATTGTTCAGTCGTAATAAAGTCACTGTATAAAATGTGACTTGAAGGTTTCTGTGTCCTTAATTGATACACACAACTATTATACAGAAGCAAAAGTCTATAAATCATTTCAGTGCAATGTCGGAAAATAAAGAAAATCAGACCTACTTTTTACATGCACAATTTATTACTGCAGAAATATAAATATTGGTCCCTGAACCATTTGTGGGTGCGGAACCATTTGTGGGTGCGGAACCATTTGTAGATAAATCTGAAAGTCACTTTTTTATATATAAATGATTTATATAAAATATATCTGCTTGATATGTGAAATGCCATATTGTATTTGCTATAAAGGAACCTGTACTCTTATCATATCACATTGACAGGATGTAACGTGAGTTTTAATTGTGTTCTATAAGTCTTCAATTAGTGCATGTTATTGTCTGTAAAATCTTAAAGGGACGCAATATATAACAGTCACAGCATTTATATGCACACTTTATGAGGCTCATTTCGTAATGAAAATCTGAATATTTGTTTATTTTTGACAAAATGAATATCCAAATGAGTGCACTAATTTAAAGAATAACAAATAAAATTCATGTGTATATTATTTAAATTAGGTGTATTATTTACCTGTAGCACGTTGGGGAGACGCACTAATCCTCTTTTTTTTTATGGACTTTAGGGCCGCACAATGCTCCTATTAGCACGGTTCCTCAAAATGCTACAGATACATTAGTGTGGTGTATCCCTTCTACTTTAGCGCAGGCGGGGTCAGATTAGCGCCCCCCCTGCACTAAAGGAGAAGGGATCCACCACACTAATGTACCCATAGCGCTCTGGGGAGCCACGCTGAAAGGAGCATTAGGGTTAGGTAGTTAAGTAGTGTATGGGTATTTTGCATTGGGTGGTTGTGGCAGTGTAGGGGTTAATAGGTTAGGGGTGTATTGCGCTGGGGGGTTGCGGTGGTGTAGGGGTTAAGTAGAGTAGGGGGATAATGCGTTGGGCTATTGGCGGTTTAGGAGTTAATAGGGTAGAAGGTTTCTTGGAGTGGGCTATTGGTGGTTTTAGGGTTTAATAGGGTAGAAGGTTTGTTGCGGTGGGCTATTGGTGGCTTAGGGGTTATAGGGTAGAAGTTTTTTTTTAGGTGGGCTATTGGCTGTTTAAGGGTTAAAAAGGTAGGAGATTTGTTGCTGTGAGCTATTGGCAGTTTAGGAGTTAAGTAGTGTAGGTTTAGTTTGCGGTGGTGGGTTCTGTCGGTTTAGGGGTACATAGATATAGTTGTTAGGCTCAGTGTAATTTATTCTAAAGGGATCAATAAAGTGAAAGTCTACGCCAGAATTTTTATTGTTCAAAAAGATAGATAGTCCCTTTATTACCCATTCCCCAGTTTTGCATAACTAACACAGTTATATTAACATACTTGCTCCTCTGCGATTACCTTGTATCTACACCTCTGTAGACTATCCCCTTATTTCAGTTCTTTTGACAGACTTGCATTTTAGCCAATCAGTTCTGACTCCTAGGTAACTCCACGGGAGTGAGCACTATGTTATCTATACATGACCTAGCGCTGTCTAACTGTAAAAAAACTGTCAAAATGCTCTGAGATAAGAGGCGGCCTTCAAGGGCTTAGAAATAAGCATATGAGCCTAAGCCTACCTAGGTTTAGCTTTCAACAAAGAAAATAATGAAGCATATTTGATGATAGAAGTAAAATTGAAAGTTGTTTAAAATTGCATGCCCTATCTGGATCATGAAACTTTAATTTTGACGTGACTGTCCCTTTAACTGTACAGTCAACCATTGGGATGTATAGTAAAATGCCATTTGGCGATGCCATCTTTTAACAATGGTTTTGTCAGCTTGTAATATATTGCCTGCTCGCCAGACATTGCGGTGGATCCCTTTGAAATATATTGCAGTATTGCAGGACTTGTGTAAATAATGAGAAAGATGAGTCTGCTTTCCCTGCTAGTTCAACCCATTTATTGTGCTGTGGTTTTAATTAGCAGTAATAGTTATTTCATATACAAAATTATACCTAAAGGTGCAATTTCCCATACATTTTTAATTTTGCAATTGGTATAACAAGTCATTTTAAACAAGTTAAGGAGAAACCAATTTACAGTACACTTTCCCTTTAAGTACCAAGCACTAGATTTCAACATGCAGGATGTGGATTGTGACATGTTTGTCTTTTTGCCTGTGGTTTCCCAAAAATTATATTCATATCAAATAGATTTGTGTATTGCAAACGTTTGAGCAAATTACCACTGAATGCAGTTGGGACAATAAATCAGAGAGATCTGCAGTTATAAAATGCTTAGAGAAATTCATTAGTGATGGGAGAGAACTTTAGGCACACCCAGGGAACTCCCTTGTCTAGCACACTTTCTGAAACTGCTTATTTCACATAGAAAAAAATACAAAATGCAACAGAATTTGAGAAAGATACACATACTCCTAATGTTTTACTGTTACACAAAAACATTCAAAGTACAATCAGGATTTCTAAACTATAATCGTTAAAACATAAAATAAAAAAACCCAGAAAGTTTAAATGTTAATAAAACAAAGTCTAAAGTAAATTAAAATACAAAGTACAAATGCAACAAAACTCTCATGTCATATAGCAATATATTGCACTGAGTTTGTCTCTCCTTCACATACAGAAATGCAGGGCACGCCCCTGAGGGTCAGATGATCGGAAACTTGCATCAAATATTTGTTTGTTTGGTTTTTAGCATTTATTGTAATGTAGGTATTTGTCATATCCAGAACCCTGCATAGTTAAAGGGACAGTCTGTACCAGAATTCTTATTGTTTAAAAAGATAGATAATCCCTTTATTTCCCATTCCCCAGTTTTGCATAACCAACACAGTTATATTAATACACCTTTTACCTCTGTGTTTACCTTGTATCTAAGTCTCTGCAGACTGCCCCCTTATTTCAGTTCTTTTGACAGACTTGTATTTTAGCCAATCAGTGCTGACTCATAGGTAACTCCACGGACGTGAGCACAATGTTATCTACAAGGCACAAATGAACTAATGCCCTCTAGTTATGAAAAAATGTCAAAATGCTTTCAGATAAGAGGTGGCCTTCAAGGGCTAAGAAATTAGCATATGAGCCTACCTAGGTTTAGCTTTCAAATTAAAATACCAAAAGAACAAAGCTAAATTGATGATAAAGGTAATTTGGAAAGTTGTTTAAAATTGCATGCCCTATCTGAATCATGAAAGTTTATTTTTGAATAGACTGTTCCTTTAGAAACAGCTCTTAAAGTGAATGTATATTTTGATGCTAAAGTGCCCGGTTTTTAAAAATTCGATTAAAAACAGGGGAACTTTAATGCATCAAAATTAACATTTCACTCGTGTTGTGAAAAAATACTTACCTTTAAAACTTGACAGCCGCTCCAGCTTCCTCCACCCATCATTGGAATCTAAATCATTGAAGGATTTTGTACTGCTGAAGGAACAAAATATATCATTTCATCTGAGAAGAGTGTGCATGTAAAAGTTTGTGTTTACGTTAGTTATATTGTCAAATAGCATAATTTCTGAAGTTTGTTCACTGGCTTATATGAGTGAAAAAATACATTTGAAGCTGTTGAGACGGGTTATAGAGATAAGACAGAAAGATATCTGGATAGTGTGCATCAAGCAAGTTGGTGCTAATAGACACCTGATATATATTTTCCCATAAGAGATACACACACTGTTATCATGTGAATAAAACTTTTCCTCTTTCATCCTCAGAGTGAGCTTTGACAGGTCTATGTACTTTCATATATCACATATAAATAATGTACTTACAGACAAATCTCTACGGATCTAAGCAGCTATATGTAGTCAGGTATGAAACTGGGCTACACACTAATTATTTCCTATTACAGCAGTTGAAATATACTGTTGGGTTTGCTTTTAAGCCCTGAAGCATTTATAAGGGGTTGATTTAGATTCTGAAGACTGATTAACATTGTGTGGCTTGAAGCAGAGGTTTGTGTTAAGTTTCAATTCCTTTTGAGTAAAATTGATTAGAATTGATGAACACTTGGTAAAAAATAGGTAGCAAATTACTCTATTAAACCAAGGGAATTCATGTCTTGGCTTCCATGAAACTATTGCTTTTTCATGATTTCCTAAGAATAAATTATTATATTCAGTTGTAACATTAGGAGACCATAAAATACAGAACTACACATGTAACAAATGCATAATAAAAAAGACAATGCAATATTATTTCATCTGAATTTCATAGGAGTAGCAGATATATTTTTTTCTAACAAATTTCAGTTACTCCCTTTTTCACTCCTCCGCATCATGTGACAGGCATCAGCCAATCACAAAATGCATATACGCTTAGACTGTGAGCTCTTGCAAATGCTCTGTAAGAACTGATGCCTCATTGAATGTGTATAGAAAAAGATTGGGCACATTTTAATAATGGAGGAAAATTGGAAAGATTTTTTAATTGTATTTTTAAATTGTATGCTCTGAATTATGAAAGTTTTATTTTGAATTTATTGTCCCTTTTAAGTTAAGCCAACACAGTTATAGGGTTATAATTTTATTTTAACAATGTTAGTTTAATTATGAAAATAGTGCTTTTCTGACTGTCCCTAGCAGAAAGTGGATTTTATCCTGCAAGATCCAGGCCCCTACCCCTGCAACATTCTACCCAGTGATTGCTTATACAATGTTAGAGCTAATTTATAGTTCCTAAATGTAGATTTTGCTAATAAAATGGCAAGTTTAAAGGGTATGAAACTCAAAATCTTTCTTCCATGATTCAAACAGAGTATGCAATTTTAAACAACTTTACATTTTACTTCTATTATCTGAATTGCTTGGTTCTCTTGGTATCCTTTGTTGAAAGGCATACCTAAATAGGCTCAGGAACAACAATGCACTATTTGGAGTTAGCTGCTGATTGGTTTCACATATACTCCTCTTATGTGTTCAGCTAGTTCCTAATACTGCATTGTTTCTCCTTCAGCAAATACAAAGAGAAGGAAGCAAATTTAATAGAAGTCATTTGGAAAGTTGTTTAAAATTGTATGCTCCGTCTGAATCACAAAATTGAGTTTAGATCGAGGGGTTTAAATACTTTCTCCCCATCCACCTCCCTAAAGCCCTGTTTACCTTCCCGGCACTTCAGGTTTCCAAGGCCTTGTGATGTCACCACGCATCTCCAGATTACCCCCCGAGATGTGTGGCTGCCAGGGGGAACCAAAATAAGCTCTGAAAGCAATCCCCCAAGGATGATGACATGTGGCTGTAACCTTCCCTTAAGGCATGTGTCATTATGCACACTTAAAGGGCCATTATACACTAATTTTTTCTTTGCATAAATGTTTTGTAGATGATCTATTTATAAAGCCCATAAAGTTTTTTTTTTAAAAATGTATAATTTTGCTTATTTTTAAAGAACATTGCTCTGATTTTCAGACTCCTAACCAAGCCCCAAAGTTTTATGTGAATACCGTCAGCTACCTTCTCCAGCTTGCTCCTGTTTGTGTAAAGGATCTTTTCATATGCAAAAGAAGGGGGAGGGGGGGAGTGTCTTATTTGCCACTTGCAGTAGGCTTTCCAACTGCCTTTTCAACAGAGCTAAACTGAAAGCTTCTAGGTAAGTTTTTAAACCATTTTATACTGGATTTTTATATCAGTATCTGTGCATCTTATTCTTTATAGTAGTGTCTATTACATGCACTTATATGAAAATGAGTGTATACTGTCCCTTTAAAGGGTTAACATATATATTTTGTATGCAGATCAATTGCAATGAAGTGCATACTTGCTAATATATACTATGTATATATAAATAATTACTTTAATTTCCATTTAAGTCCCTTTTCTAATAAAATGTATTGTGAGGTCTATTGGATATGTTCTTAAACCAGTTAGCTTTTCCTAGTCTACTCCAATGTTTGGGCATGAGCCTATTTCCTGGGTGACCATATATTTTTTTCCAGGGTGGGTTGGGCAAAAAATAAAATGTCCCAAACAAACTATACACATAGCCATGCTCTCAGATTGCACAATTCCATCCATGGCACTCCTAACTCCTCCCATGGAACATCAGTGGCTTCATCTCTGCCTATCATGACTTAACCCACAAGTCTCCCTGGCTCAGCCTAAGCCTCCTAGCCCCAATTAGTATACGCAAAATTTTGGGATGAATGTTGTGTCTTTCACAGCCTGAGACAAATGAAGGGGAGGTACTGAGGACAACCAGTAGCTTGTCTAAAAGCCTCTAAACCACAATCAGTGGTTTATGTTAAATTGATTTTTTGCAAAAGCTTGTATCAGCAAAATAAAGCAGCCTGCTATAAAAGTGTCATTAAAACACAATGAGTGTAATATAAAATGTTTAACTACATATTTTTTTAAAAAAAACAACACACAATATCATTTCTTATTTGTCCCCTTTCCAGTAATTTAAAGGGACATGAAACCAATTTTTTTCTTTCATGATTCAGATAGAGCACGCAATTAAACCCTTTGGCTGCTAAGACATTTCCCACCTGGGTGCTAAGCTGGATTTGAGCTTTTTTTTTTTTTTTACTTTTTTAAAACTTTTATTTACATTTTTTGTACCTTTTTTTTCCAGATCCCCAAGACTTATACCGTTGGAAAGGTTAGGCAAATAACTTTTCATTTTATTACTATTATCTAATTTATTTAGTTCTCTTTGTATTCTTTGTTGAAATTACATGCATCAAGCAAGTAAAAGTGTCAGCACAAAAGATGAAAAACAGTGCACTCTCCCCAGGGATAGATAAGGGCAATAAGAGGACAGTAGTACAATTTGAGACATACTTTTAACCATGTTATGACACTAGATGATGCAAATATGACAACCATGTCATATTTGGTAGCAAACTAATTCTCATGATGTCACTAGGAAATTGCTTATATATATATGTATGCGCAGATTATGCATATCAGAAGTTATAAGGTGTTCTATAATTTCAGCCAGAGAATCTGAACTTTATGACGATGTAAAAAGAAAGGAGTGGATATTTCTGATAAATAGAGGGTAGTGGATATTTCTGGCCCTCTGTAAGAAGGTTGGATCAAGCAATTTGATATCATAGAAACAGGTATAAAATGTTGTGTTTAACAATACAAGTTCATTCTTACATGGGAAGCTGTATACCAACAGAGTGAATTACCATCTTTCCTAGCCAAGCTCCCTGGCGCAGATACCAAAGCTAGTAAAGTATAAGGTTTCTGTAATTTCTCCTTTTTATTTTTAAACTGTTTGCTTGTGTATAATTATATCTGTTAACATCTTTTTTATTAATTATGCACTGTGCATAATTTTTCGCATAATAAACATTCACTTATTAAGTTTTTGCCTTTGTCTGGTAGTATTAATACTGTGTCTTTTAGATTTTTGTTTTGCAAAATTGTCTTCTGGGATTTAATTTTCTGGGTTTTCCTTAAGATTTCCCATATAAAAATCTTAAGTGGTGGCAGCTTAGAGATAGGTTAGTGTGGGTGGCATTAAAGGGGAGTTTATACATTTTCTCTAAGTCTAGGGCAGACTAGAGAGTTTTGTTAACCCTTGCACCCACTGAACTAAGTCACAGGCTTGTCTGAAGTGGCTAGACTGTGACAGATTGGTTAAAGTTAACCCTTTCTGTGCCAAACAAATGACTGGTGCAGGGTTGGTTAACTCTGGTCGTCACAAATTGGTGGGCAGCGGTGTAGATATTTTTTTGTTTAGATTTTAGTGCTTTGTGGATCAGCTAGTGTGAAAATCCCAGTAAAAAAAATTGTGACTCTCACAATTTCTAAAGGCTTAGTGCATTACATAGTTACACATTGCAGACAGTCCCCTTCCCTATTCTCTGTCTTCCTTTCTATTTCATTTTTTACTATGGAGGCATACTAGCAGCAAACCAAGGAAATGATGGGACTTTATGCCCGGAGAGAGATATTCCCTCCCGTGGTAAAATGAAAGAGGGATTGATACAAGTTCTTATGGATGACAGCAGCCAGGCCGCACAAGCTGAAGCCTCAGGAGAGGTGTCTGCAGCTGTGGGCAGTGATTCACCAAAGTCTGGATATCCCCTGGACTGTTATTTGCAAACTGTTCTAAAGCTTATGGGCTCAGCAGATCCAAGTTTGCGCATGGAGCTAAACCTAAAATTCCAAGAACAGCAAGCTGCTGCTGCTGCAACTGAGAGACAGTCTGCTGAGCGCCGTGCTTGGAGAGAAAGAGGCTGCTAGGGAAGCTGAGCGAGAGGCTCTGGCTGCTGAGAGACAGGCTGCTGAACGACAGGCTGAGAGTATCAGTTACAGCTTGCACGGTTAAAGAGAGCAACTGTCTCACCTGTTAGTGAACCTAGAGACTCCTTTGTACCCAGAATGCGGGCAGAGAATTTCCCTACCCTGGAGAAAGATGGAGACTTGGATGTATCCCTGCACAGCTTTGAAAAAGTTTGCAGACAGTTCCAGCTGCCAAGGGAGCAATGGGCCAAGTATCTTACCCCTGGTCTGAAAGGTCCTGCATTGGAGGCTTTTGCAGAACTTTCTTTAGAGTTTGATCAGGACTATGATGTATTTAAAGTTGCCCTGCAGAGAAAGTATAATCTCACTCCTGAGGTGTACAGAAAGAAATTCCGTACTTTGCAGAGGGGTACATAAGAGAGCTACTCTGCAGTTGTTGGAAACCTGACAACAGCATTCAAGCAGTGGATAAGAAGGCTAAAGATTGCCACAATGGAGGACCTGGAAGACCTGATGGTTAAGGAGCAATTCATGCAGCTGTGGCCAGCAGAAGTGCAGGAGTGGGAGCTAGATCACAAGACCAAAACAGCCTTGGAGGCGGGTGAGCTGACAGATTTTTACACAGCCAACAGGTCACCAGTGAATGGGAGAAAAGCCTTTGTTAAGGGGGCATCCACCTGGAAAGGAGCTGCATCACGACCCCCATTTACCAAGCCTGTTGTGCCTTTGTTTAATGTGTCTGTTTCCTCTGGGAAAGGAGGGGCGAGTGTTGCACCTGGGCAGGGGGATACCCGCAGGTGTTTTGCTTGCAACAAAGTTGCCCAGTGAAGATGAGATTGGCACTACAAGCTGGAGGGAGTAATCCCTCAGAAGTACCAGCAACTGTGTTGTTTGTTACACGGCCAGAGGAAAGCAACAATCAGAACTTCCAACCTGTGATGGTTGGAGATAAGGTAACATTGGGGCTTCGGGACACAGGTGCAGCAGTGACTCTTGTGTGTCCAGGGCTGGTGAACTCTAAGGACATTATTCCTGGCAGGACTTTAGCATTTTTATATTCCTTATAGTATCTTATTTTGAAACTAATATATTTTAGAACTATCCCTACATACTACATAACATTCTGTTAATTAGACGTGTGCATACGAATCTTTCGTTAGGATCCATTGCAAAAGTAGGTGGCCACTCGTGCTGTTTGGCTCTTTTCAGAGCCCAGATTTATTCTTGTGAAAGATCACCACACTAAGATCTGTGCAAAAATTAGAGGGAACATGCAGTGTACTCACAGTGTGTGAGTGTTGCTCATCACCACACGTGGGTGAGAAGCCTACATGGAAGGAAAATGGAGTTAGACAATCAGTTGAACCGTTCATGTTTAGCAATGACTTTTGTAGTATATGGATGTATAAAAAAAGTTGCATACAGGTCTGACAAGAGGTTTGTTTTGGGTCTATATTATAAATATGGGGGTTGTAAAAAAAATCCACTGTACAAAAGGATCTCAGGTGAAAAAAGTTTAAAACGCTCTGATCTATACTTGGGGGTCAGTAAACCAGGGTCTATAAAAAAAAGTACAGATTTCAGGCTTTGCAGGTTAAGAGGCAAAATTGAAGATATTATATACCTCTATACCAGGAAAGAAAATAACTTTCCATTAATTTTTATTGACAAAATTCAATATATATATATATGTAATAAACAAGTAAGGTTGCCAGGTGTCCGGTATCTGATCATACAGTCCGGTTTTTCAAACAGCTGCACAGTAAAACTTGTAGAAAAAAACTGACATTTAAATAACAACTGCTTTTAAATTTTTCCCTGTGCTTCCTCCATGTTTCTGTTATGCAGAGAAGTGGAGAATACAAATCCCCATGCACTCCACAAGACTGTATCACCTCCCCTTTTAGAGTCCTGTTAAACTCCACAGGTTCCCGGTTGGTGCGGGGGCGGGGCATCATCTTACGATGCAGAGAAGAGAATGGAGTGAAGTGTCTGCTTATTTTCTTTTAATAGACTTTCTCACCGACAGAAGAGATGTAACTGCCCTCTCCCTTACCGGCCCTGCTTGTTTGAGATTTGAGCCATAAAATAGTTTATGCTGTCAGTTTTCTTTTTTTTAGTCTGGTCAAATAAACAGTTTAACCACCGAAGCAGATGTGCAACCATCTCTGGTATTTCAGGGGCTTAAACAGTGTGTTTTCTATAACTTTATAATGATCTATCTATCTATCTATCTATCTATCTATCTATATATATATATATATATATATATATATATATATATATATATATACATACATATACATACATATACATATATATACACATATATATATATATACACATATATATATATATATATATATATATATATATATAAAAACACACACATATATATCTACACATATATAAATAATAAATATATATATATATATATATTTAATTTATATAGATATATATGAATCATTTCTCATGAGGTGAAAACATTGCATCATGAGGCAGTACTCTGAAAAGCACTATACTCTGGGGGGAACTGGGCTTCTATATGCTCTGAAGAACCTTTCACTGAAGAAATCAAGCACATTATCATGCTATAACCACCTCCAACTGAGGTATGAGTGAGGTGGGAGGGTTTTATAGGCTTTTCATGTTTGGGAAACCTTGCCGCCTCCTGGTAGGAATGAATAACCCATTTGTAACAGCTCATGGACTCTTGCCACCTATATGAAAGAAATATCTGTACTTGAATATAACTTACCATATCTATAAAAACCACTGCAAACATTTTGCCAATTTTTTCTAATTTTTATACAAGTTACCATTATATTTTAGTAACAGCACAAATGTTAGCAATTGCTCTCTCCGCCCCCTTAGATTTTCTTTACGGCATTGAGTGACATATAAAGCTGTCCCATCCTCTATACAGCATGTTATGCACGCTCCCGAGCAAGTGATTTGAACTGCACATGCTCTATAATTACATTTCACGTCAACCAAGTAAACAGAGGATAACTAGATCACTGTTTACTTGGTGAATTAGTTGCTGTTAGCCCCTTAAAAGAAAACAATATAAAGCACCAAACTATTAAAGTTTTTGATAAGTTTTTACACTTTTACACTATACTATTGTGACTGCGCAAGGAGTCAGTATAGAGGCTTACATGACTGACATGTATAGCGCAACAATATGCATGCGCACTATGAGCCGCAAGTCGCTTCAGCCAGCCAGCCGGCCACAATTATGATTGGTTAAAGGGTAAATCAGTACTTAAAAAAAGGAAATTTGACTGACAGTGGTTACCTAGGGATTTATGGCTGCTTGCAGGTACTGTAAAAGAGTTAGAAAAATATTATTATTTATAGCATTTATTATCGTTTTGCATAAAGTGAACAATCTGAGTTTACCATTACTTTAATCCCATGAAACAATAATGTCTCTAAATTACACTTAAACTCTTGCTTACAAATCTAAGGCCTAGATTTAGAGTTTGGCGTTAGCCGTCAAAACCAGCGTTAGAGGCTCCTAACGCTGGTTTTGGGCTACCGCTGGCATTTAGAGTTGTGTAGGTAAGGGTCTAACGCTCACTTTCCAGCCGCGACTTTTCCATACCGCAGATCCCCCTACGCCATTTGCGTATCCTATCTTTTCAATGGGATCTTTCTAACGCCGGTATTTAGAGTCGTGGCTGAAGTGAGCGTTAGAAATCCAACGACAAAACTCCAGCCGCAGCAAAAAGTCAGGAGTTAAGAGCTTTCTGGGCTAACGCCGGTTCATAAAGCTCTTAACTACTGTGCTCTAAAGTACACTAACACCCATAACTACCTATGTACCCCTAAACCGAGGTCCCCCCACATCGCCGCCACTCTATTAAAATTTTTTAACCCCTAATCTGCCGACCGCACACCGCCGCCACTTACATTATCCCTATGTACCCCTAATCTGCTGCCCCTAACACCGCCGACCCCTATATTATATTTATTAACCCCTAATCTGCCGCCCCCAACATCGCCTCCACCTACCTGCAATTTTTAACCCCTAATCTGCCGACCGGACCTCATCGCCACAATAATAAATGTATTAACCCCTAATCCGCCTCACTCCCCCCTCAATAACCCTATAATAAATAGTATTACCCCCTAATCTGCCCTCCCTAACATCGCCGACACCTAACTTCAAGTATTAACCCCTAATCTGCCGACCGGACCTCACCGCTACTATAATAAATTTATTAACCCCAAAAGCTAAGTCTAACCCTAACCCTAACACCCCCCTAAATTAAATATAATTTAAATCTAATGAAATAAATAAACTCTTATTAAATAAATTATTCCTATTTAAAGCTAAATACTTACCTGTAAAATAAACCCTAATATAGCTACAATATAAATTATAATTATATTGTAGCTATTTTAGGGTTTATATTTATTTTACAGGCAACTTTGTATTTATTTTAACCAGGTACAATAGCTATTAAATAGTTAATAACTATTTAATAGTTACCTAGTTAAAATAATTACAAAATTACCTGTAAAATAAATCCTAACCTAAGTTACAATTAAACCTAACACTACACTATCAATAAATGAATTAAATAAAATACCTACAATTATATACAATTAAACCTAACACTACACTATCAATAAATAAATTAAATTAAATACCTACAAATAAATACAATTAAATAAACTAACTAAAGTACAAAAAATAAAAAAGCTAAGTTACAAAAAATAAAAAAATTAATTACAAACATAATAAAAATATTACAACAATTTTAAGCTAATTACACCTACTCTAAGCCCCCTAATAAAATAACAAAGCCCCCCAAAATAAAAAAAATGCCCTACCCTATTCTAAAATTAAAATAGAAAAGCTCTTTTACCTTACCAGCCCTTAAAAGGGCCTTTTGCGGGGCATACCTTCATTCGGACTTAGGACGTCGCAAGAAGAGGATGGATCCGCGCCGGAGGTCTTCAAGATGGAGCCGCTTGTCACCGCTTGGAAGAAGATGGTTGCCGGTCCGGATCTACTCTTCTGCCCGGATAGGATGAAGACTTTGGAGCCTCTTCTGGACCTCTTCAGCCGCTGCTTGATAGAAGACTTCAGCCGGATGATGGATCGCCAGCCCCTGCTTGGGCTTGGATGAAGACTTCGGAGCCTGGAGCGATCGGTGATACCTGGCATGGTGAAGACAAGGTAGGAAGATCTTCAGGTGCTTAGTGTTAGGTTTATTTAAGGGGGGTTTGGGTTAGATTAGGGGTATGTGGGTGGTGGGTTGTAATGTTGGGGGGGTATTGTATGTTTTTTTTTACAGGCAAAAGAGCTGAACTCTCTGGGGTATGCCCCGCAAAAGGCCCTTTTAAGGGCTGGTAAGGTAAAAGAGCTTTTCTATTTTAATTTTAGAATAGGGCAGGGCATTTTTTTATTTTGGGGGGCTTTGTTATTTTATTAGGGGGCTTAGAGTAGGTGTAATTAGCTTAAAATTGTTGTAATATTTTTATTATGTTTGTAATTATTTTTTTGTACTTTAGTTAGTTTATTTAATTGCATTTATTTGTATGTATTTTATTTAATTAATTTATTGACAGTGTAGTGTTAGGTTTAATTGTAACTTAGGTTAGGATTTATTTTACAGGTAATTTTGTAATTATTTTAACTAGGTAACTATTAAATTAATAGCTATTGTACCTGGTTAAAATAAATACAAAGTTGCCTGTAAAATAAATATAAACCCTAAAATAGCTACAATATAATTATAATTTATATTGTAGCTATATTAGGGTTTATTTTACAGGTAAGTATTTAGCTTTAAATAGGAATAATTTATTTAATAAGAGTTAATTTATTTAGTTAGATTTAAATTATATTTAACTTAGGTGGGTGTTAGGGTTAGGGTTAGACTTAGCTTTAGGTGTTAATAAATAAATTTATTAGAGTAGCAGTGAGGTCCGGTCGGCAGATTAGGGGTTAATAATTGTATGTAGGTGGAGGCGACGTTGGGGGCGGCAGATTAGGGGTTAATAAATATAATATAGGGGTCGGCGGTGTTATGGGCAGCAGATTAGGGGTACATAGGTATAATGTAGGTTGCGGCGGTGTACGGAGCGGCAGATTAGGGGTTAATAATAATATGCAGGGGTCAGCGATAGCGGGGGTGGCAGATTAGGGGTTAATAAGTGTAAGGTTAGGGGTGTTTAGACTTGGGGTACATGTTAGGGTGTTAGGTGCAGACGTAGGAAGTGTTTCCCCATAGGAAACAATGGGGCTGCGTTAGGAGCTGAACACTGCTTTTTTGCAGGTGTTAGGTTTTTTCCAGCTCAAATTGCCCCATTGTTTCCTATGGGGGAATCGTGCACGAGCACGTTTTTGAAGCTGGCCGCATCCGTAAGCACCGCTGGTATTGAGAGTTGCAGTGGCGGTAAATTATGCTCTACGCTCCCTTTTTGGAGCCTAACGCAGCCATTCTGTGAACTCTAAATACCAGCGGTATTTAAAAGGTGCGGGGGGAAAAAAGCATGCGTTAGCTACGCGGGTCGTTACTGACAAAACTCTAAATCTAGGCGTACGTATCCGTGTCTCTTTATATCAGATATAGGGGCCAATTTAACAAATGTCGTACGGACATGAGCCGCTGTAGCGGATCATGTCCGCCTGACATCGCTAAATGCCGATGACATATGCTGTCGGCATTCAACATTGCACAAGCCTTTCTAGTGAAATGCTTGTGCAATGCCGCCCCTGTACATTCACGGCTAATTGGCCGCTAGGATTGTTCCGAGCTAAGTTCTCTCAGTTACTATCTGTACCTTTTAATTCCTCAACTTCCCTATATAAGGCTCCTCCTTCCAGCACTCCATGCTGGATTATTGTAAGGTATTTGCCTCAGTAGCACTCTACGCTAAATCTAGCCTTTTATTTGCTCTAAAGTTGTGCTTTATTGCCTGTAAGCACTTCATACTTCCAGCATCAGCTCTCGCTACAGTTACAAAAGAGGACCGACATTCTTTTCCATAAGTCTGTGGTAACAGCAGCCTTGCCGTGGAACGCACATCCAGTGACGTCATCAGCTACAGCCGCTGCAACCACTTCTCACTCAGCCGCTCAGTCAAACCGGTTCATCTGGCTGCGGATAGCGTATTACAACCCGACTATGAGGCTTGCTACAAACTTTCTCAACTCCGGATCAGGTTTTATATAAAGCTTACTACTATAAGCATATTGTTTGTAATGGTCATACCACTTGTGAGATACTTAGACTCTTACCTGTTCTCCAGATCTGTATTGTAAGCTTTACTCTCACCTTGTGTACAAGCACATATACCTGATTATTGTGATCTATACTGAATCCCAATCCAGTCATTCTGAGTTGCTCCTGCTACTTTTTTAAAGGGATAACTATACCTAAGTCTATCTGTACATAAGGGCGCATAGTACAGATTAAGTTCCAACCATTACCTGCTACTACTTTGATCACCAGTCAGTTGCACCGGTGTGTTCAATTGACACAACCTAGTGGCTATAAAAAGACAGAAGGGTTAACGTTTCACTATTGGGCATAGTTGTTACCTCATCTGTCACATACCAACTACCCTATGCACCATAAATTGGTGCTTAACACATAAAATTTTAGGAACATTGAGGCCACCATCTAATGAATATTTAGAGGTGTTGACAGAATAATCCAGCCAGAAAAAAAAACAGCTCTTTACTGCCACTTTATGGATCCACAAGAAGTGGTTAATTAGGTAGTTGTTCTCACCCAACAATTAGGGAGATACAGACAGAGACCCAAACAGTAAAAGACTGTCTCAGAGATATATATGCAGCAAGATCCACTCAAACTGAGTCTCACCCTGAACCACATGTATCTTTAACTGACAAATTTCATGGTAATAGATCACTATTTAAAGAGTTCAAAAATGCATGCTTGATGCTCTTTGAGTTAAAACCTAAGACCTATTCAACAGATAGGTTAAAGGTATTAACCATTATTTCATATTTAAGAGGAGAACCTCGGGCCTGGGCAGATTCATACTATGACACCCAAGACCCCATCCTAAATTCTCTCAATAATTTCTTAAAGGCAATGTCAGCCATTTATGACAACGTTGTTAAAACAAGGATAACAGGCAGTAGAAGATTACATAGCCCAGTTCAAAATACACGGCAAGGAGTCAAAATGGAATGAGGTTTCCCTTAAGAACTAGTTCCGTCTTGGGTTGTCGGATGACATCAAGGACGAACTCTCACGAATAGGAATACCGGACAGTTTGGAAGAACTATTCTCCTTATCAATCACCATCGATAAACACCTGAGGGAACGTTGTATGGAGAGAGCTGGAGCTACCTCATCATACAAGAAACATGCTATATCTACAACTGTATCAAAAGAATTGGAGACTCCTATGGATATAGAGTTCTTCAGAGGACAACTTACCACACAGGAAAGAAATAGGAGACGCATACAAAACCTATGTATGTACTGTGCTTTTAGTGAACACGAAGTGAAGACATGTCCCATTTTAAAGAAAACAAAATCTGGTAGGATTTCTGAATTCACACTTGCTCTCACTAATAATGATAACAGAATTCCTTATTTCACCCTACCTCTCTCTTTACAATGGGATCAGTCCAGGATCGACACTGAAGCCATACTTGATACTGGGGCCTGTGGTAACTACATAGATCACGAGTTTGTATCTGTAAATAAAATACCTACACTCACTAAACGGTTTCCTGTCTCTGTTAATCTTATTGACAGTAACCCCATCTCCTCTGGACCAATCACTCATCAAACGATTCCCCTACTTATCTGTACTAAATCAGGACATAGAGAAATATTATCTTTTGATGTACTAACTTCTCCTATGTTCCCTATTATTCTGGGTATGTCTTGGCTTAACTTACTCAACCAACTTTTAACTGGCAACGCAGGTCTATACATCTAGATTCACTTTTTTGTAACAAAACATGTTTCCCCTTAAAAAATATTATGTTACTTTCTGGTTCAACACTTCCTACAGATTACACAGATTTCACTGATGTATTTAGTGAAATAGAAGCTGAGAGTCTTCCACCTCATAGACCATATGATTGCCCAATAGATCTCCTCCCTGGTGCTTCTATCCCTTATGGACATATCTACCCCTTATCTAAACCTGAACTGGTACATTTCAAAAATTATATTCAGGAGAACCTAACTAACGGCGAGATTACGAGTTTTGCGGTAACAGGGGTGCGTTGCTAACAAGCCTTTTTTTTCACCCCTCCCTTAAGACAACGCTGGTATTACAGGTCTTTTTAAACCTGGCGTTAGCTGCAAAAAGGTGAGCGTAGAGCAAAATTTAGCTCCACATCTCACCTCAATACCAGCGTTGCTTACGGTAGCGGTAAGCTGGCTAAACGTGCTCGTGCACGATTTCCCCATAGGAAACAATGGGGCTGAGCCGGCTGAAAAAAAGTCTAACACTTGCAAAAAAGCAGCCCCATTGATTCCTATGGGGAAACACATTTTATGTCTACACCTAACACCCTAACATGAACCCTGAGTCTAAACACCCCTAATATTACACTTACTAACCCCTAATCTCCTGCCCCCGACATCATCGCCACCTGCAAAATATTATTAACCCCTAATCTGTCGCTCTGGACACCGCCGCCACCTACATTATACTAATGAACCCCTAATCTGCTTCCCCCAAAATCGCCGAACCCTACATTATATTTATTAACCCCTAATCTGCCCCCCCAACGTCGCCGCAACTATATTAAATGTATTAACCCCTAATCTGCCGCCGCCGCCAACGTCGCCGCCACTATAATAAAGTTATTAACCCCTAAACCTAAGTCTAACCCTAACACCCCCCTAATTTAAATATAATTTAAATAAATCTAAATAAAATAACTACAATTAAATAAATAATTCCTATTTAAAACTAAATACTTACCTATAAAATAAACCCTAAGATAGCTACAATATATTAATACATTACATTGTAGCTATTTTAGGATTTATTTTTATTTTACAGGCAACTTTGTATTTATTTTAACTAGGTACAATAGTTATTAAATAAATATTAACTATTTAATAGCTACCTAGTTAAAATAAGTACAAATTTACCTGTAAAATAAATCCTAACCTAAATTACAATTACACCTAACACTACACTATCATTAAATTAATTACATAAACTAACTACAATTAACTACAATTAAATTAAATAAACTAAAGTACGAAAAACAATAAAAATTAAATTACAGAAAATAAAAAAATAATTACAATTTTTTAAACTAATTACACCTAATCTAATCCCCCTAATAAAATAAAAAAGCCCCCCAAAATAATAAGATTCCCTACCCTATACTAAATTACAAATAGCCCTTAAAATGGCCTTTTGCGGGGCATTGCCCCAAAGTAATCAGCTCTTTTACCTGTAAAAAAAAAAATACAATCCCCCCCAACATTAAAACCCACCACCCACACACCCAACCCTACTCTAAAACCCACCCAATCCCCCCTTAAAAAACCTAACACTACCCCCTTGAAGATCTCCCTACCTTGAGACGTCTTCAACCAGCCGGGCACAAGTGGACCTCCAGAGGGGCAGAAGTCTTAATCCGATTCAGGCAGAAGAGGTCCTCCAAGCGGCAGAAGTCTTCATCCAAGACTTCTGCCCCTCTGGAGGTCCACTTGTGCCCGGCTGGGTGAAGACGTCTCAAGGTAGGGAGATCTTCAAGGGGGTAGTGTTAGGTTTTTTAAGGGGGGATTGGGTGGGTTTTAGAGTAGGGTTGGGTGTGTGGGTGGTGGGTTTTAATGTTGGGGGGGGGTTGTATTTTTTTTTTTACAGGTAAAAGAGCTGATTACTTTGGGGCAATGCCCCGCAAAAGGCCCTTTTAAGGGCTATTTGTATTTTAGTATAGTGTAGGGAATTTTATTATTTTGGGGGGCTTTTTTATTTTATTAGGGGGATTAGATTTGGTGTAATTAGTTTTAAAAAATTGTAATTATTTTTTTATTTTCTGTAATTTAGTGTTTGTTGTTTTTCGTACTTTTGTTTATTTAATTTAATTGTAGTTAATTGTAGTTAGTTTATGTAATTAATTTAATGATAGTGTAGTGTTAGGTGTAATTGTAATTTAGGTTAGGATTTATTTTACAGGTAAATTTGTACTTATTTTAACTAGGTAGCTATTAAATAGTTAATATTTATTTAATAACTATTGTACCTAGTTAAAATAAATACAAAGTTGCCTGTAAAATAAAAATAAATCCTAAAATAGATACAATGTAACTATTAGTTATATTGTAGCTAGCTTAGGGTTTATTTTACAGGTAAGTATTTAGTTTTAAATAGGATTAATTTATTTAATTGTAGTAATTTTATTTCGTTTTAATTAAATTATATTTAAGTTAGGGGGGTTAGACTTAGGGTTAGACTTAGGTTTAGGGGTTAATACATTTAATATAGTGGAGGCGACGTTGGGGGCGGCAGATTAGGGGTTAATAAATGTAGATAGGTGTTGGCGATGTTAGGGACGGCAGATTAGGGGTTAATAAAATTTAACTAGTGTTTGCGAGGCGGGAGTGCGGCGGTTTAGGGGTTAATATATTTATAACAGTGGAGCCGATGTCCGGTCGGCAGATTAGGGGTTAAAACGTTTATTTAATTGCTTCCGATGTGGGGGGGGGGCGCTCGGTTTAGGGGTTAATAGGTAGTTTATGGGTGTTAGTGTACTTTGTAGCACTTTAGTTAAGAGTTTTATGTTACGGCGTTAGCCCATAAAACTCTTAACTACTGACTTTTAAATGCGGTAGGAGTCTTGACAGGAGAGGGTCTACCGCTCACTTCTTCCAAGACTCGTAATACCGGCATTAGGCAAATCCCATTAAAAAGATAGGATACGCAATTGACGTAAGGGGATTTGCAGTAAGCTCGAGTTGCGGAAGAAAAGTGAGCGGTACACCTGTACCTGCAAGACTCGTAATACCAGCGGGCGTTAAAAAGCAGCGTTGGGACCTCTCAACGCTGCTTTTTAAGGCTAACGCAAGAATCGTAATCTAGCCATAAAGGTTTAATCAGATCCTCTACTTCCCCGGCAGGGGCAGATATTTTTTTGTCAAGAATAAGGACAACTCTCTAAGACCCATAATAGATTATAGGGAACTCAAGAAGAGGACATGAAAAAAACGTTATCCTTTGCCCTTAATACCCAAATTAATTGAGAGGTTACGTGGTGCTGAGGTCTTTACTAAATTGGACCTCAGGGGTGCCTATAACCTCAAAAAAATTAGAGCCGGTGATGAATGGCTGACAGCTTTCCGTACCCGTTACGGACTATTTGAATATACTGTCATGCCTTTTGGTCTGTGTAAAGCTCCGGCGACATTCCAATGTTTTATCAACGATATATTCAGAGATATCCTAGACGTGTTTATAGTTGTTTATCTTGATGACATTTTAATTTTCTCTCAGACACAGGAACACCACATCATACACGTAAAGACTGTACTTGCTAGGTTACGTAACCATAATCTATACGCCAAACTAGAGAAGTGCACATTTAATGCTAAAGAGGTATCATTTCTTGAATACCACATATCAAAGAATGGTATAAAGATGGAAGACACAAAAATTCTTGCTGTCAAACAGTGGCCAATCCCTAAGTCCAGGAAGGAAGTACAGAGGTTTCTGGGCTTTGCAAATTTCTATCGCAAATTCATACATAACTTTGCAAAAAAAGCCAAACCTTTGACTGACCTGACCAAACACGACAAAAAATTACACTGGACTCCTACCACTCAATTGGTTTTCGATCAACTCAAGACTAATTTTACCAGAGATCCAGTATTACAGTTCCCCGACTCAAACCAACAGTTCATCCTCGAGGTGGACACCTCAGATTTCGCTCTAGGGGCAGTGCTTTCACAAAAAAGTTCTGTTAAAGACATCATGCACCCAGTGACGTTTTTCTCAAGGGTCATGACTCCTGCTGAGAGAAACTACCCTGTGGGAGAGGAGCGTTTGGCCATCAAATGTTCCTTTGAACATTGGTGTCACCTTTTAGAAGGAGTAACTTACCCTACCATAGTGTTAACTGATCATAAGAACCTGCAATACTTGCAAATGAATAGAACCTTGTCTGCACGACAACTGCGTTGGAGTCTCTATTTCTCATGTTTCGAATTTGTTATCACCTACCGTCCTGGAAAGAGGAATGGAAAGGCAGATGCTCTATCAAGAAGAGATCCTATACCTTCTATAGAAAACAGACCCTCAACTGTTATTTCCAAAGGAAGCTTCTTGGGTATGCTCATTCAACCCAACACCGATATTAAGTATCATCAGGATCAAGATAAATCTAAACCATCGCATTTACTCCAACGCTTAGAAGACAGATTATTATACCATAACAAATTACTTTACATACCTTCAGTAATGAGATCTGAAGTAGTAGCTTCCACTCATGATTCCCCTCTCATATGACATTTAGGATACCAGAAGACTTTAGAACTCCTACAGAGGTTATACTGGTGGCCTTCTCTGACTACTTACGTCAAGAGATATGTGCCCCATTGTACAGTTTGTTGCACCTCAAAAGTTTCCCAACAACTGCTTGTCGGTCTGTTGCAACCATATCCTGTTCCAAAGTAACCTTGTATGGACGTCTCCATGGATTTTATAGTCAATCTCCCAAAATCCTCCTCTTTTACAACTATTTTTGTTGTCGTAGATATGTTTTCTAAGATAGCACATTTTGTTCCTATCACGAAAATTCCAACTTCCCAACAGACAGCTGACATCTTCATCAGGGAGATTGTACAACTACATGGACTACCCACTTCTGTGCTCAGTGATAAGGGGTCACAATTCACCTCAAAATTCTGGAGACAGCTTTGCAAATCTTTACACATCACACAGAAATTGAGCACTTCTTACCACCCTCAGACCAATGGTCAAACGGAGAGGACAAACCAGTGGATTGAGAAATATCTCCGTTGCTACTGCTCACATCAAAAAGATTCTTGGGCTAGTTATCTACCTTTAGCCGAGTTTGCCTACAACAATGCAAAGAATTCCACTACCAGCCATAGCCCATTTTTCATTAATTATGGATAAATGATTACCCTTGTGCTAAAGCAGCTTGTCCTAAAGTCAATGATATTGTGAACAATATTACCCAAACTTTTTTTATTATAGAAGATAACATTAGACACGCACAGGCATTGCAGACAAAGTATTATAACCTTAGAAATACACCTCAGCCGTCATATCAAGTGGGTCAATCGGTTTGATTATCCACTAAAAATCTGAAATTGCAGGCACCATCTTCAACAAATTGTACATAGGACTTTTTTCTATAATCGCTATCGCTAACCCAGTAACAGTTACTCTACGGTTACCCGATTCCTACAAACTACATCCTACTTTTCATGTATCTCTGGTTAAACCTTGTCTCACTACCGAGTCAAACTCCACAATCTTTGCTACCTGACACTCAGTATGAGGTTCATAGCATCCTCGATTCCCATAGACGGAAAGGAATACTTGAATATCTAGTTCACTGGACGGGATACGACCATGCGGATGAGTCATGGGAACCAGCTACCAACATCAATGCCGCCAGATTGTTTTCTATATTCCATAGGCGGAATCCTGACAGACCTTCTCCGTAGAACCTTGCTGCGGTTCCTTTTGGGGGGGGGACTATGTCAGGATTGTTCCGAGCTGAGTTCTCTCAATTACTATCTGTACCTTTTAATTCCTCAACTTCCCTATATAAGGCTCCTCCTTCCAGCACTCCATGCTGGATTATTTTAAGGTATTTGCCTTAGTAGCACTATACGCTAATTCTAGCCTTTTATTTGCTCTAAAGTTGTGCTTTATTGCCTGTAAGCACTTCATACTTCCAGCATCAGCTCTCGCTACAGTTACAAAAGAGGACCGACATTCTTTTCCATAAGTCTGTGGTAACAGCAGCCTTGCCGTGAAACGCACATCCAGTGATGTCATCAGCTACAGCCGATGCAACCACTTCTCACTCAGCCACTCAGTCACACCGGTTTATCTGGCTGTAGATAGCGTATTATAACCCAACTGTGAGGCTTGCTACAAACTTTCTCAACTCCGGATCAGGTTGTATATAAAGCTTACTACTATAAGCATATTGTTTGTAACGCTAAAAATGTAGAGTGTGATTAGGGATACTACACTTCTGCTCTCCTAGCTGATCCCAATATGGAGTGTGCTAACCTCATAAAGCACACCCTTAGTTCAAAAAGAATGTGTGGGGGAGGGATAGCGCTAACGAATAGCTGAGAGCCAAAATATCTAAAAAACTCTAATGAGATAGTACATTACTAGTATAAATAAACAATAAAAATCGAATTTAAAATTAGCGTATCTACGTAGCCAAAAAAAGAAGGATTGGATATATATGTACAAATAAATCAATATTTATTATAACAATATAAGATAAATTCTAACATAAATTCTAACAGATAACTCCTATAAAAGATGCCGGCATCAGGTAAAAAATGAGTGTATCTAAAAGACTGCAATGAGAGTGACTATCTGAGGTTCTCAAATAAACAAAATTATTAGCAGCATATATGACTAAACAGAATTATTAGCAGCATGTATAACTTAACCAGAATTATTGGCAGCCTATATGACAAAAACAGATAAAATAACTACAAAGTCTATTAAAAAGTGCTTGATATCAGTATTCCCAAAAATGGAGCTGATCCGTGGGTGATAATGTTTACCAGTGTGATCCGTGGGTGGTAATGTTTACCAGTGTGATCTCCTTAGGGGGTAATGTTACCAGTGTGTCAATTCAAAGACCGGGTAAAAACGGAGTGATGTGAGAAGTAACTTTATCTTCTTTCTGTATGGCTTTCCTCCGTTTTTTTAGCCTGTTCTTAGCCAGTATCTGTCCGTCCTCCGCAGCAGGTATCCAGCGTGTGGAAATGGTCCCAGAGGGATCAAGTTCCGGGTTAAAGTTCAGTTCAGATTTCCAAATAGTAAAGCGCCGTTGTGCAATATTTCAGCCTATGAATGATAGACCTTTAAAAAGCACTCTGGGTTCGTTTTCTGTGGGTCCTGGGGCAGGAATTACACATGCAGAGACGGCTCACCTATAATCAGTGACCGCTCAATGTACCTGTCCTATCCACCAACGATACCTCAGCTAGTAAAGAGATATAAAATGTAAAGAGATATAAAATGTATCAAGGTTTAGTAAGCAAGTTCTACGCGTTTCAGCCTCCAGGGGCCTTTATCAAGATGCTTACTAAATGTTTAGGCCATTTTAAATAGCCCTCTCTCTTTTCTCATTGGATAATACCCAGCCAATAGTGAATAAGCTATTGGAGATATGTGAATCATTGTGTTACAAACACTTTAGTCAAAAATGTTACACTGTTTTGTTAATTCATATGTTTACACTTGATTTTAAGTATCTATCATTTGATTCATTTGATACAATAAATCCAATCTTGGCAACCTATTATTGAATATGGAAAAAATATAAAAAATATAAAAAAGTTATTAAAATATATACGGAAAAAATATATAAAAATATATGTGTGTATATAAACAACAAATATTTGAGAGGATTCTGTCTCTACTAAGTTTCTAAATGGTTTTGGTAGTTATATGTGTGTGTTAATGTGGTGGTGTTAGAGATAGCGAACATTTGTACAAAGTAATAACAATTTCATGAAGTTTGTGCAAAATTAGGAATTAGTTTAAAATAAAAATAATAATATATACATATGTATTATAAAATATAGAATCATACATGTGTATGAAAAGATTATTTAAAATTCTTTTTTTTTTTTAAAAAATTTGAAAAATTGGATTTTCATATTAGCCTACTAAGATCCATTTCGGAGTTCAGGCCATGGGGGTGGAGGGTTTTAAAATTAAATATAAATTCAGCTTCCTTTTTTAGTAATACATTGTTGATATTCCCTCCCCTACTCCCAAGATTAATTTGTGTTACACCCCAATATTTAAAATCTTTTAGACTCCCTTCATGTTTTTCTTTAAAATGGTTATATAATTTTGTTTCTGAAGAGCCGTGCTCTATTTTTAAAATATGTTCCCGGATGCGATCTCTTAAAATCCTACTCGTCTGTCCAAAATAGAACAGATTACATGAACATTTGATGCAATAGATTATATTCTTATCAGAACATCTTATTAATTGCTTTATTTTAAAACTGAAGTTTGTGTTATGTGATTTTAAATCTTTTATCTTATGACTGTGTTTGCATGACTTACAGGTGTTACACGGAAAAAAACCAACACCTGTAAGTCATGCAAACACAGTCATAAGATAAAAGATTTAAAATCACATAACACAAACTTCAGTTTTAAAATAAAGCAATTAATAAGATGTTCTGATAAGAATATAATCTATTGTATCAAATGTTCATGTAATCTGTTCTATTTTGGACAGACGAGTAGGATTTTAAGAGATCGCATCCGGGAACATATTTTAAAAATAGAGCACGGCTCTTCAGAAACAAAATTATATAACCATTTTAAAGAAAAACATGAAGGGAGTCTAAAAGATTTTAAATATTGGGGTGTAACACAAATTAATCTTGGGAGTAGGGGAGGGAATATCAACAATGTATTACTAAAAAAGGAAGCTGAATTTATATTTAATTTTAAAACCCTCCACCCCCATGGCCTGAACTCCGAAATGGATCTTAGTAGGCTAATATGAAAATCCAATTTTTCAAATTTTTAAAAAAAAAAAAAGAATTTTAAATAATCTTTTCATACACATGTATGATTCTATATTTTATAATACATATGTATATATTATTATTTTTATTTTAAACTAATTCCTAATTTTGCACAAACTTCATGAAATTGTTATTACTTTGTACAAATGTTCGCTATCTCTAACACCACCACATTAACACACACATATAACTACCAAAACCATTTAGAAACTTAGTAGAGACAGAATCCTCTCAAATATTTGTTGTTTATATACACACATATATTTTTATATATTTTTTCCGTATATATTTTAATAACTTTTTTATATTTTTTATATTTTTTCCATATTCAATAATAGGTTGCCAAGATTGGATTTATTGTATCAAATGAATCAAATGATAGATACTTAAAATCAAGTGTAAACATATGAATTAACAAAACAGTGTAACATTTTTGACTAAAGTGTTTGTAACACAATGATTCACATATCTCCAATAGCTTATTCACTATTGGCTGGGTATTATCCAATGAGAAAAGAGAGAGGGCTATTTAAAATGGCCTAAACATTTAGTAAGCATCTTGATAAAGGCCCCTGGAGGCTGAAACGCGTAGAACTTGCTTACTAAACCTTGATACATTTTATATCTCTTTACATTTTATATCTCTTCACTAGCTGAGGTATCGTTGGTGGATAGGACAGGTACATTGAGCGGTCACTGATTATAGGTGAGCCGTCTCTGCATGTGTAATTCCTGCCCCAGGACCCACAGAAAACGAACCCAGAGTGCTTTTTAAAGGTCTATCATTCATAGGCTGAAATATTGCACAACGGCGCTTTACTATTTGGAAATCTGAACTGAACTTTAACCCGGAACTTGATCCCTCTGGGACCATTTCCACACGCTGGATACCTGCTGCGGAGGACGGACAGATACTGGCTAAGAACAGGCTAAAAAAACGGAGGAAAGCCATACAGAAAGAAGATAAAGTTACTTCTCACATCACTCCGTTTTTACCCGGTCTTTGAATTGACACACTGGTAACATTACCCCCTAAGGAGATCACACTGGTAAACATTACCACCCACGGATCACACTGGTAAACATTATCACCCACGGATCAGCTCCATTTTTGGGAATACTGATATCAAGCACTTTTTAATAGACTTTGTAGTTATTTTATCTGTTTTTGTCATATAGGCTGCCAATAATTCTGGTTAAGTTATACATGCTGCTAATAATTCTGTTTAGTCATATATGCTGCTAATAATTTTGTTTATTTGAGAACCTCAGATAGTCACTCTCATTGCAGTCTTTTAGATACACTCATTTTTTACCTGATGCCGGCATCTTTTATAGGAGTTATCTGTTAGAATTTATGTTAGAATTTATCTTATATTGTTATAATAAATATTGATTTATTTGTACATATATATCCAATCCTTCTTTTTTTGGCTACGTAGATACGCTAATTTTAAATTCGATTTTTATTGTTTATTTATACTAGTAATGTACTATCTCATTAGAGTTTTTTAGATATTTTGGCTCTCAGCTATTCGTTAGCGCTATCCCTCCCCCACACATTCATATTGTTTGTAACGGTCATACCACTTGTGAGATACTTAGGCCTAGATTTAGAGTTCGGCGGTAGCCGTCAAAACCAGCGTTAGAGGCTCCTAACGCTGGTTTTGGCCGCCTGCTGGTATTTGGAGTCAGTGATTAAAGGGTCTAACGCTCACTTTACAGCCGCGACTTTTCCATACCGCAGATCCCCCTACGCCATTTGCGTAGCCTATCTTTTCAATGGGATCTTTCTAACGCTGGTATTTAGAGTCGTTTCTGCAGTGAGCGTTAGAGCTCTAACGACAAGATTCCAGCCGCCTGAAAAAAGCAGGAGTTAAGAGCTTTCTGGCTAACGCCGGTTCATAAAGCTCTTAACTACTGTACCCTAAACTACACTAACACCCATAAACTACCTATGTACCCCTAAACCGAGGTCCCCCCACATCGCCGCCACTCGATTAAAATTTTTAACCCCTAATCTGCCGACCGCCACCTACGTTATACTTATGTACCCCTAATCTGCTGCCCCTAACCCCGCCGACCCCTATATTATATTTATTAACCCCTAACTTGCCCCACACAACGTCGCCGCAAGCTACTTAAAATAATTAACCCCTAATCTTCCGACCGCAAATCGCCGCCACCTACGTTATCCCTATGTACCCCTAATCTTCTGCCCCTAACATCGCCGACCCCTATGTTATATTTATTAACCCCTAATCTGCCCCCCACAACGTCGCCGACACCTACCTACACTTATTAACCCCTAATCTGCCGAGCGGACCTGAGCGCTACTATAATAAAGTTATTAACCCCTAATCCGCCTCACTAACCCTATCATAAATAGTATTAACCCCTAATCTGCCCTCCCTAACATCGCCGACACCTACCTTCAATTATTAACCCCTAATCTGCCGACCGGAGCTCACCGCTATTCTAATAAATGTATTAACCCCTAAAGCTAAGTCTAACCCTAACACTAACACCCCCCTAAGTTAAATATAATTTTTATCTAACGAAATAAATTAACTCTTATTAAATAAATGATTCCTATTTAAAGCTAAATACTTACCTGTAAAATAAACCCTAATATAGCTACAATATAAATTATAATTATATTATAGCTATTTTAGGATTAATATTTATTTTACAGGTAACTTTGTATTTATTTTAACCAGGTACAATAGCTATTAAATAGTTAAGAACTATTTAATAGTTACCTAGTTAAAATAATTACAAATTTACCTGTAAAATAAATCCTAACCTAAGATATAATTAAACCTAACACTACCCTATCAATAAAATAATTAAATAAACTACCTACAATTACCTACAATTAACCTAACACTACACTATCAATAAATTAATTAAACACAATTGCTACAAATAAATACAATTAAATAAACTATCTAAAGTACAAAAAATAAAAAAGAACTAAGTTACAGAAAATAAAAAAATATTTACAAACATAAGAAAAATATTACAACAATTTTAAACTAATTACACCTACTCTAAGCCCCCTAATAAAATAACAAAGACCCCCAAAATAAAAAATTCCCTACCCTATTCTAAATTTAAAAAGTTACAAGCTCTTTTACCTTACCAGCCCTGAACAGGGCCCTTTGCGGGGCATGCCCCAAGAAGTTCAGCTCTTTTGCCTGTAAAAGAAAACATACAATACCCCCCCCCCCAACATTACAACCCACCACCCACATACCCCTAATCTAACCCAAACCCCCCTTAAATAAACCTAACACTAAGCCCCTGATGATCTTCCTACCTTGTCTTCACCATGCCAGGTTCACCGATCCGTCCTGGCTCCAAGATCTTCATCCAACCCAAGCGGGGGTTGGCGATCCATAATCCGGTGCTCCAAAGTCTTCCTCCTATCCGGCAAGAAGAGGACATCCGGACGGGCAAACATCTTCTCCAAGCGGCATCTTCTATGTTCTTCCATCCGATGACGACCGGCTCCATCTTGAAGACCTCCAGCGCGGATCCATCCTCTTCTTCCGACGACTAGACGACGAATGACGGTTCCTTTAAGGGACGTCATCCAAGATGGCGTCCCTCGAATTCCGATTGGCTGATAGGATTCTATCAGCCAATCGGAATTAAGGTAGGAATTTTCTGATTGGCTGATGGAATCAGCCAATCAGAATCAAGTTCAATCCGATTGGCTGATCCAATCAGCCAATCAGATTGAGCTCGCATTCTATTGGCTGTTCCGATCAGCCAATAGAATGCGAGCTCAATCTGATTGGCTGATTGGATCAGCCAATCGGATTGAACTTGATTCTGATTGGCTGATTCCATCAGCCAATCAGAAAATTCCTACCTTAATTCCGATTGGCTGATAGAATCCTATCAGCCAATCGGAATTCGAGGGACGCCATCTTGGATGACGTCCCTTAAAGGAACCGTCATTCGTCGTCTAGTCGTCGGAAGAAGAGGATGGATCCGCGCTGGAGGTCTTCAAGATGGAGCCGGTCGTCATCGGATGGAAGAACATAGAAGATGCCGCTTGGAGAAGATGTTTGCCGGTCCGGATGTCCTCTTCTTGCCGGATAGGAGGAAGACTTTGGAGCACCGGATTATGGATCGCCAACCCCCGCTTGGGTTGGATGAAGATCTTGGAGCCAGGACGGATCGGTGAACCTGGCATGGTGAAGACAAGGTAGGAAGATCATCAGGGGCTTAGTGTTAGGTTTATTTAAGGGGGGTTTGGGTTAGATTAGGGGTATGTGGGTGGTGGGTTGTAATGTTGGGGGGGGGGTATTGTATGTTTTCTTTTACAGGCAAAAGAGCTGAACTTCTTGGGGCATGCCCCGCAAAGGGCCCTGTTCAGGGCTGGTAAGGTAAAAGAGCTTGTAACTTTTTAAATTTAGAATAGGGTAGGGAATTTTTTATTTTGGGGGTCTTTGTTATTTTATTAGGGGGCTTAGAGTAGGTGTAATTAGTTTAAAATTGTTGTAATATTTTTCTTATGTTTGTAAATATTTTTTTATTTTCTGTAACTTAGTTCTTTTTTATTTTTTGTACTTTAGATAGTTTATTTAATTGTATTTATTTGTAGCAATTGTGTTTAATTAATTTATTGATAGTGTAGTGTTAGGTTAATTGTAGGTAATTGTAGGTAGTTTATTTAATTATTTTATTGATAGGGTAGTGTTAGGTTTAATTATATCTTAGGTTAGGATTTATTTTACAGGTAAATTTGTAATTATTTTAACTAGGTAACTATTAAATAGTTCTTAACTATTTAATAGCTATTGTACCTGGTTAAAATAAATACAAAGTTACCTGTAAAATAAATATTAATCCTAAAATAGCTATAATATAATTATAATTTATATTGTAGCTATATTAGGGTTTATTTTACAGGTAAGTATTTAGCTTTAAATAGGAATCATTTATTTAATAAGAGTTAATTTATTTCGTTAGATAAAAATTATATTTAACTTAGGGGGGTGTTAGTGTTAGGGTTAGACTTAGCTTTAGGGGTTAATACATTTATTAGAATAGCGGTGAGCTCCGGTCGGCAGATTAGGGGTTAATAATTGAAGGTAGGTGTCGGCGATGTTAGGGAGGGCAGATTAGGGGTTAATACTATTTATGATAGGGTTAGTGAGGCGGATTAGGGGTTAATAACTTTATTATAGTAGCGCTCAGGTCCGCTCGGCAGATTAGGGGTTAATAAGTGTAGGTAGGTGTCGGCGACGTTGTGGGGGGCAGATTAGGGGTTAATAAATATAACATAGGGGTCGGCGATGTTAGGGGCAGAAGATTAGGGGTACATAGGGATAACGTAGGTGGCGGCGGTTTACGGAGCGGCAGATTAGGGGTTAAAAGTGTAATGCAGGGGTCAGCGATAGCGGGGGCGGCAGATTAGGGGTTAATAAGTGTAAGGCTAGGGGTGTTTAGACTCGGGGTACATGTTAGAGTGTTAGGTGCAGACGTAGGAAGTGTTTCCCCATAGGAAACAATGGGGCTGCGTTAGGAGCTGAACGCTGCTTTTTTGCAGGTGTTAGGTTTTTTTTCAGCTCAAACAGCCCCATTGTTTCCTATGGGAGAATCGTGCACGAGCACGTTTTTGAGGCCGGCCGCGTCCGTAAGCAACTCTGGTATCGAGAGTTGTATTTGCGGTAAAAATGCTCTACGCTCCTTTTTTGGAGCCTAACGCAGCATTTGTTTGAACTCTCGATACCAGAGTTAAATTTATGGTGCGGCCAGAAAAAAACCTGCGGAGCGTTAACAGCCCTTTTACCGCCGAACTCCAAATCTAGCCGTTAGACTCTTACCTGTTCTCCAGATCTGTATTGTAAACTTTACTTTCACCTTGTGTACACGCACATATACCTGATTATTGCGATCTATACTGAATCCCAATCCAGTCATTCTGATTTGCTCCTGCTACTTTCTTAAAGGGATAATATACCTAACTCTATCTGTACACTTATCTAACATAAGGGCGTATAGTACAGATTAAAGGACCAGTCAACACATTAGATTTGCATAATCAACAAATGCAAGATAACAAGACAATGGAATAGAACTTAGTCAGGACTTCAAATGACTAGTAGTTTTTTTTTATAACAAATTTCAAAGTTATGTATATTTCCACTCCCCTTGTACCATGTGATAGCAATCAGCCAATCACAAATGCATATACGTATAGTCTGTGAATTCTTACATGCTCAGCAGGATCTGGTGACTCAAAAAGTGTAAATATAAAAGAATGTGCACATTTTTATTAATGTAAGTAAATTGGAAAGTTGTTTAAAATTACATGCTGTATCTGAATCATGAAAATTTAATTTAACCTGAGTGTCCCTTTAAGTTCCAACCATTACCTGCCACTACTTTGATCACCAGTCAGTTACACCAGTGTGTTCAATTGACACAACCTAGTGGCTATAAAAAGATAGAAGGGGTAACTTTTCACTGTTGGGCATAGTTGTTACCTCACCTGTCACATACCAACTACCCTATGCACCATAAATTGGTGCTTAACACATAAAATCTTAGGAACATTGAAGCCACCATCAAATGAATATTTAGAGGCATTGACAATCCCGATCGTATATGATTGGGATGATTGGTGTACGCCACCTCAGAGGTGGCGGATGAGTTAATGAGCAGCGGTCTTACGACTGCTACTTCTTTTATTTTTTTAAATAATTTTTTATTGAGGTTTCAATAAACATTACAATAAGATGATATGCAAGGTCAAGATACATAACTGACCACATCACATGAATTATACTGAGCTCTTGCCAAACAGGACAATAACAGATGGGGAAACAGTAGAGTCACATGAACATTTGTGGTACACAAAGGAAGGCAATATAAAACAGATCAATTGTACACTATGGAATCAATATCATACAAAACAATGGCTGTGACATACATAACTACGTGAGATAAATACTGGTGACCCATAAAACTTCACACCTCTGTTTAATTGTTTGTATTTGGGAAATAGCAGTAATAGTAGGAATAGAGGTAACCCCTAAGTAAAGATATCAAAGCTAAAGAAAAACTAGATCCCCATGAGGTAAACAAAGGCCTCTCTTGGACTTTAAACTTTAGTATGTGTCAATAAGGGAACATGGTAGGGACCTCTCAGTAGATAATGTGCATATAGGGTCACTCTTGGTCCCTTAGTAAATATATATATTAATAACAACTATATAGAGCTATTATCAGCAGCGAAAGAGACATAAACTATAGGGGCTTAAAAATCTCCTCCTAACAGTGGAAATGGACATAGGAAGCAGCCAACTCTATACAATTAAATATTTTATCCATTAATAGGATTGAATGAGCAGGATCTTATATGAAAACTTCTAGGTCAGACTAGTGACATCTGTAGAGGTACATTGTGAGCTTTGCAGACTTCCTGAATATGTTATTATTATTATTATTATTATCAGGTATCTGTAGAGCGCCAACAGATTCCGCAGCGCTGTAAACATAGTCGGTGTACAGGATAGCATTTGTAGGGGTCAAGTAGGTAGAGGGCCCTGCCGAGAGTTTCACTGTTGTAGTCGGCTCTTATGAAGGGATCTGTAAACAGCTGGGCCCATAGGCTTACAATCTAAGGGGTTCAAGGGGAAAGCAATGGCGTTAGGAAAGGTTAGTGTTGGTTGTATGCATCCCTGAATAGTAGAGTTTTTAGGGAGTGCTTGAAGTTGTTAAAACTAGGGGAGAGTCTTATGGAGTGAGGCAGGGAATTAAACAAGATGGGGGCCAGTCTGGAGAAGTCCTGTAAATGTGAATGTGAGGAAGAAACGAGAGGAGGAGAGGAGGAGATCCTGAGCTGATCGAAGGGGACGGGAGGGAGAGTATCTAGAGACAAGTTCTGAGATGTAGGGGGGAGCAGTGCAGTTGAGAGCTTTATATGTCAGGGTGAGGATTTTATGTTTAATCCTAGAGGCAAGAGGAAGCCAGTGAAGGGATTGGCAGAGAGGTGCAGCAGATGAAGAGCGACGAGTAAGGAAGATGAGCCTGGCAGAGGCATTCATAATGGATTGTAAAGGAGCTATGCGGCAGCTAGGTAGACCAGAGAGGACGGAATTGCAGTAGTCGAGGCGGGAAAGGATGAGAGAGTGGATTAAAATCTTGGTTGTATCTTGTGTAAGGAAATGTCTAATTTTAGCAATGTTTTTAAGGTGGAAGCGGCAGGCTTTAGCCAAGGACTGGATGTGAGGAGTGAAAGAAATATCTGAGTCAAGTGTGACCCCAAGACATCAGGCAAGCGGGGTAGGGGTAATGATGGAATTATCAACAGTTATAGAAATTTTGGGGGTGGAGACATTGGAAGAAGGGGGAGAAATAAGGAGTTCAGTTTTGGAGAGATTTAGCTTAAGGTAGTGAGAGGACATCCAAGATGAGATGTGAGAAAGACAGTTAGTGACACGGGTTAGTAAGGAAGGAGGTAGGTCTGGTGCAGAGAGGTAGATTTGGGTGTCATTGGCATACAAATGGTATTGAAACCCATGGGACTTTAAGGAACCTAGTGACGACGTGTAGATTGAGAAGAGAAGGGAACCAAGGACAGAGCCTTGAGGTACCCCAACAGAAAGTTGTAACGGGGCAGAGGATGCTCTGGAGAAGGCTACACTAAATGTATGGTTAGTCAGATAGAAAGAGAACCACGAGAGAGCTGTGTCACAGATGCCGAAGGATTGGAGGGTTTGGAGCAGAAGAGGGTGGTCAACAGTGTCAAAGGCTGCAGACAGGTCAAGGAGGATGAGCAGAGAGAAGTGGTCTTTGGATTTTGCTGTAAGTAGGTCATTGGTAACCTTGACAATGACTGTCTCTGTAGAGTGATGGGAACGAAATCCAGATTGCAGTGGGTCAAGAAGAGAGTTTAGTGTAAGGAAATGGGATAGACGTGTGTAAACTAGCTTTTCGAGGAGCTTTGAGGCAAGAGGGAGAAGGGAAATAGGGCGGTGATTTGAAGGGGAGGTTGGATCAAGGGAAGGTTTTTTTGAGGATAGGTGTGACCAGTGCATGTTTTAGAGATGAGAGAAATATACCAGTGCTGAGGGAGAGGTTGAAAATGTGTGTGAGTATGGGGGTGAGGGTAGAAGAGAGGAAGGGGAGTAGCTGTGAGGGGATGGGGTCGAGGGGACAGGTAGTGAGGTGGGAGGACAGTATAAGGGCAGAAACTTCATCCTCATTAACAGGGGCAAAAGAGCTGCATTTTTGGATTGGGTTTTGGGTGATCGTGAGCTTTTGAGGGGGTGGGAGATTGGAAGTATGTTGAGAGCTGATTTCACTTCTGATGGAGTCAATTTTGTTGTTGAAGTGGCTTGCAAAATCTTGAGCTGAGATAGAGGTTGTGTTAGGAGGTGGGGGTGGGCGGAGAAGAGTGTTGAACAGACCTTTAGGGTTAGAGGAAAGAGTAGAGATGAGATTTGAAAAATATTGTTGCTTATAAAGATTAAGGGCAGAATAGTAGGAGTTCAGGATGAACTGGTAGTGATGAAAGTCAGCTGAAATCCGAGATTTCCTCCAATGTCGCTCAGCAGTACGGGAGCATCTGCGTAGGTATCGTGTCAGAGGAGTATGCCAGGGCTGAGGATGAGAGTGTGGTTTCTGAGCTAAGGTTGGAGGGGCCAGAGTGTCAATGACCGATGTAAGGGTGGAATTATACTGGCAGATAGATTGGTCAGGGCAGGAAAAGGAGGTGATGGATGAGAGGAGAGGTTTGAGAGAGCTAGCGAGCTGATGCAGATCTAGTGACTTAGTGCTTCTGTGAAGTTTGGTCACTGGTAGAGGGAGGGGGAGTTGTAGGTAGGGAAGTGATGTTGCAAGTTAGGAGATGATGGTCAGAGAGAGGAAAAGGGGAGTTTGTTAAATTTGAAAGAGTGCATCGATAGGTGAAAATCAGATCAAGGGAATGACCATCTTTGTGAGTGGGAGAGTCAGTCCATTGTGACAGGCTGAAAGAGGAAGTCAGTTGAAGAAGTTGTATTGCAGAGGAGGCATTGGGATTGTCAAGAGGGATGTTAAAGTCGCCAAGAATGAGGACAGGGGTGTCTGAGGAAAGGAAATAAGTAAGCCAGGCAGCAAAGTGATCTAAAAATTGAGTTGGGGAGCCAGGGGGCGGTATATGACTGCAACACGTATAGAGAGGGGAGAGAATAACCGAATCATGTGTGCTTCAAATGAAGAAAATGTGAGTGAAGAGAAGGGCTGTATTTGTTGGAAGGTGCAACAAGAGGAAAGTAAAATACAGACACCACCTCCTTGTCTATTGCCGGACCTAGGAGTGTGGCTGAAATGGAGACCCCCATGTGACAGTGCAGCAGTGGATGCTGTGTCTGAAGCAGAGAGCCAGGTTTCTGTAAGAGCCAGAAGGTTAAGAGAGTGGGAGATAAAGAGATCATGGATAGAAGTGAGCTTGTTGCAAACAGAGCGAGAGTTCCAGAGTGCACAAGTGAAGGGGGAGGGGTTTTTAGATGTAAGAGGAATGCGATTAAGGTTACCAGAGTTTAGTTTATGAAGTCTATTGAAAGGCACACAAGGATGTGAAAGGTTAGGAGGTTATGAGGGACCAGGATTAGGGGAGATGTTCAATGCGATATACCTTTATCAAACAGCTAAACAAGTAACATCAGTCTTATCAGTCTTAAACCAAAATGCTTCGAACATGGGTTAAGTTATATAGGTACATAATACTACAACTGAGATAAAAGTGATCTGTAGGGCAGTAATCTATCTATTTGAGTATTACCCATATTTCTCGTGTGCATTGTGTCTGAGACACATATCCTTACACAGCAATTCTATAATCTCAATATACATATGATATGATGGTGGTCATAAGCCTATACATATATAACTAAAATACACCTAACATTTCTAGGTCAAGCATATAGCATCTTTCCTAGGACTATGCAATCGTGCCACCCCGGCCGCAGGCAGCACATTGCTATGGTCTAAATAGGGTTCTGGGTATTGCATAATGGTGTTTCTATATTTACTACCCCACTAGGTTAAAAGCTATCCTAGATATAATAGGGGACTTAGTAGGATATAACTAATTAGAATAGTAGAATTTAGGGAAATAGACCTTACAGTAAAACTATTAGATGAGTCTACAGTAGTAATAGTCTCTCAATGAACTTATGTTAGACTTAGTGGAGTCAGACCCTGTTAACTAAATATAGAAAAACAAAAAGAGGCAGTAAGCCTTCAAACAAAAACAACCTGCAAGTTAGCTATATAGGAGATATAAAAGTGTAATAATAACTTTGCAGACAAATATGTCAAGTTAGTAACTATCATATAGTCCAGTGTCTGCTGTGGAATATAAAAAGTTCAGCCATGGCAGAATGGGTATATCTACGGCTCACTTATTGTGAAGAGGCATATAACCATCTAGCAGCTTGGCATGATAATAATGAGAGTACTTCATCCTATCCCTGATCTCCACATTAAAGAATATTGTTTAGTTTCAAGCAGGTTGGTAGCGTTCTCAAGTCTGATACAATTCACAGACTCCATTTTGTATATTGGGAATTTGGAAGGGTGTACTTAGCTCCGGGCTTATTTTTCGGTCAACACTTGAGGGAGAAACTTTATGCAGAGGATCCCCTAACTGAGGTTGTATCTCACTGCTTGCCAAATTTGTGCGTTTGTCTGGTGGAATATTCTTCACACACAATACGTTTGTATCAGGCAATTTCCAATATAGACTGCAATTCAAAGCACAACCCGTCCTCTTTATGTGTACAATTATAAAATACCCAGGACTCTATTAGCTCTGTAAAGACTCCAACAGTCCTCAGGAGACCAGCAGTAACAAAGTATGATCACAGCGGCAATCCAACACAAACACAGATAATAAGCAGTATGGTGTCTTAGGTAAGCCTTACGCTGCTTCACAAGCCATGCTGCCTCCCAGCAATCTCTCACACAGCTGTTCACGGCTCTTACCTTGGGCTGGATAATACTCCACACACTGCAGAGGACTTACGCTATAGTGCAGGCACCTGTCTTCTCTCACCACCTTCCGATACTGCTGATGCTTTGCCGTGTCTCTTCCAATCAGCTGGTTATGCTCCTCTCCAGCTAACAGCAACTTCGGTTGTAGGAACAATATATCCAAACTGCAAACTGACTTCAAAGCCTCAAAGCCATCTTGATCCCGTGATGTCACAGTCTCTCACTTGGGATCACAATAGCGAGTTCCTCTTAAACTCGCAACAATGTAGCAAAGAAAAAGATGAGAAGATCCCAGCGTAAAAGATAAACTATCTTTATTCGTAAAAATATATAGTGGTGAACAAAAAAGACTTGGTCTTACGCGTTTCAGCTTACAAATATGCCGTATTCATAGACCATAACTTCCTCTCTATCACCTGTGTCTTATATGCACCGGTGAGTAAGTACACCACTCCCCTTTAAATATTAACACTCTTAAACTAACTAACTAACAGAAAATAGATAGATATACATCCTGTTTTACAATAACAAACAGAATAGATAATCTAAAAAATTATACATCGATTAATAAATTAACATACACTATATCATTATTCTAGATGTCTATATTAATAATAGTACATTTTTAGTGCTTCTACTATTTTTAAACAAAAAGGTGATATAATTAACCTCCTATGCTGCAGCCTTCACAATTTAGCGTACACACCTACAAAACGGAACATACTTGCATCGCTATCAAATATGAAGAGGTGTTTACTAGCATATAATATAATAGTAAGACTAAAAACCAGCTTAAGACTACTCATTCTTAAAGATACAATTGCAACTTAACACTTCATTAAAACATTGGATAAACACACAGAAATGTCCTAGGTTTATAGTATAGCTCCACCCCGTTCAATAAAGTTTCTTACAACAGCAAAACCAATATATATATATATATATATATATATATATATATATATATATATATATATATATATATATAGTAGAAAAATAATGCGGTTACCAGAGCCAATATATACAAAATGTAGCTACCATATTTAAAGGATCACTGAACCCAAAATGTTTCTTTTGTGATCCAGATAGAGCATGCAATTTTAAGCAACTTTCTAATTTACTCCTATTATCAATTTTTCTTCGTTCTTGACAAAGAAGGCATCTAAGCATTTTTTGGTTAAGTACTCTGGACAGCACTTTTTTATTGGTGGATGAATTTATCCACCAATCAGCTAGGACAACCCAGGTTGTTCACCAAAATCTAAACTTACATTCTTGCATTTCAAAAAAAGATACCAAGAAAATGAAGACATTTTTATAATAGGAGTAAATTAGAAAGATGCTTAAAATTTCATGTTCTATCGGAATCACGAAAGAAAAAATTTAGGTTCAGTGTCCCTTTAAGTAATGAATAGTATATAACTAAATTTGGGATCCGAATATATTAATATTTAATTAAAGAGACAAGAAGCCTATTTAAAGAAACTGTATCCATCAGAGTGAGCTTCAAATAAACAGCAACCTTTTATATAAAACATTGTTTTATTTGTTTTCTTTGATCTAGCATAACTATATATACTTAGTCAAAAATATATAAGCATACATGTGTTTAACAAAGATATATATCTAAACAAGACTTCTGATGATAACACGCAATCATACTATCTAGAATATTTAATATACACAAGGCCCATACACTCTCATCTGTATTAAAACCAACAGTTAATGATGTCATATTCAGAGTTATATCCTAGAGGTACTTGGGTTTTCAACTTAAATATCCAATAGGCTTCTTGTCTCTTTAATTGGTTATGTCTATCACCTCCTCTTTGCAATCTTTTTATAACCTGAATAGCATTCCATTTAAACATTTTTACATCCTGATTATGTTCCTCAATAAAAGGCCTCGCTAAAGCAGAGCAGACTATTTAATTCTCAATGTATGTGAGGTGCTCTCTTATACGCGTTCTCACATCTCGTGTGGTCATACCTACATACTGTTTCTTGTGCTCTGTACATTCTATCAGATATACCACAAAATGTGTTGTACAATTGATACATCCTTTAACATCAAACTCCTCACCATTTTTATATGATATGATTTTTTTAGTTATCTTAATATATCCACAGGCACAGCACCTCCTACTACCGCATCTGTAGGTGCCAGTGGTCTAAAGCCAGGAACTACCCTGCTCAGGGGTCTTGTTTCTAAGCTGACTAGGGGACAAGTTGCCTAATGTTTTCCCTCGTCCGTACACATATTTACAGCCTCCTACTATAGTCTCCTTAAGGGCCTGGTCACCATACATCATTGGTAAATATTTTTTAATGATATTGCAAATCGTAGTATACTGAATATTGAGTTATAAATATAGGTTTTTGTTCATTAGGCTTTACCTTTATTGGGGCTAACAAGTCATTCCTATCCATTACATCAACCTGCTTACCAATAGCTTCAACCTGTTTCTTAGGATAACCTCTTTCTATCATCATTGTTGTCAATTCCTTTTTTGCTCTTGTGTATTTCTCTTGTTGAGAACAGTTTCTCTTTACCCTCATAAACTGTCCTTTAATATTTCCTCTTATTACCTGCTTAGGGTGATTACTTGCCGCATGTAATAGAGCATTACCTGCTATAGGCTTTCGGTATAGATCCGTTTTAACTTTGTTATCTATTTCTTTAACATATAATACTATAAATAGTTAATTTTATCTTTGTTCCACTCATATGTGAACTTCATACCCATAGTATTTCTGTTTAAAAATTCAACAAACATCTCTGACCCTTCTTTGTCACTGTTCCAGACTATAATCAGGTCATCTATAAACCTTTTGTATAGGATTATAGAATTTTTTAAAGGGTTTCCTTCTCCCAAAATAAGGTGCTGCTCTAGCTACCCCATAAATAGGTTTGCATATAAGGGCGCAAAACGAGCTCCCATTGCAGTACTCTGCTTTTGCAAGTAGTATTCGCCCTCGAACATCAGATAGGTGTGTTCCAGGAGAAAGCTAATTACATCTAGTATATATTCTTTAAATCCATCATCATAGTTGCCTTCCAAATCTAGGAAATATGCAATAGCCCTTAGACCAAGAGCATGAGGGATGTTGGAGTATAAAGAGACTACGTCTATCGTTAGCCAGCTGTATGTATCTTTCCAAATGAAGGCTCTAAAAAGATTTAAAACATGTTTTGTATCTCTTAAATGACTCTCCAGCTTTTGGACAAAGGGTTGGAAAATGTCGTCTACCCAATTCGAAAGTGGCTAAAGAACAGAACCCAATCCTGAGACAATAGGTCTCCCTTTTATGTCATTTAACCCTTTATGGGTTGTTGGTAAGTGATAAAAAAATTGGTACTTTAGGGTACTCCACAAACAGATTTTCAAATGTTGTTCTGTTTATATGCCCATTTTCCAACCCTTCATCCAATATGGAATATAGCTTCCTTTGTAAAGCGGCTGTTGGATTTGTAGTTAATTTTTGATATACTGATTCATCATTTAACTGTCTCAGAGACTCTGAGATGTACCAAGTTTTATCACAGACCACTATGCTATTTCCTTTGTCTGATCTTTTAATGACTATATTGTCGTTTTCTTCTAAAGCCATAGCTGCATTCACTTTTGAGGAATTGTTACTCTCCTGTTCTTTTAAAAGGATAAGATCATCCACAACTCTTTTCTGAAATAATTCAAGTTGTTTCCCTCTAGTTTGAGTAGGGTAGAATCTAGACCTTTGTTTAGTAATATTGTGACTACAGATATTATCTATATTTTCATCTGTTTCTTGATCTAGTGCTGTATATGTGCTAATTTCTTGTGTTTCAGTATCAAAGTCAGTAGCATTAGCATGTGAATGGAATTTTCTAAGTGTAAGAGATCGTACAAATTTATTTAGATCTAAAATGGTCTGAAACAGATTAAAATTAGCACATGGGCAAAAGCCCAACCCATAGTTCAGAACTTTAATTTCAGTATCTGTCAAAGGGTAAGAGGACAGGTTGCTGTCTCAGCTGGTACCTGTTTTGGGGTACTTTCAAGTTCTCTGTACCTATTCTCTGCCCTCCCCCTTTTGCTACATCCTGACCCTTGTGAGAAACATGTTGCTTTTGTTGGTAGCTTTTCTTTTTGGCTTCACTTACACTATTTCTATATTCTTTTGGCCTTGCTCCTAGGGTAGGGTTGCTGAACTATCTGTAGTATGGCCCTGTTTTAGACCCTCGGACTGATCACTCAAAGGAGGTTGAATAGCACTCTTCTCTATATCTGATTGGGAGAATTCATCTGAGGTCTGAAAATCTGTCCCTGTTGCTGATGCTGAATCTTCCTCATCTGTAACCTCACTAAAGGTAACTTTTTTGTTTTTTCTTTGTCTACACCATCTTTTTTTTTTTTAAGATTTATTATAGTTACACCTATTTCAGAGGTTTCATTAGAGATTTATTTTTGCGCCCTCCTATATTGTTTCCTAGGACCCTTTGTCCACAAATAAACTTCCTCATTTGCATAATCTTTGCTATCCCTCAGAAATTTGAAATGCTTAAAGGGCCACTAAACCCAAAATCTTTCTTTCGTGATTCAGATAGAACATACAAATTTAAACAACATTACATTTTACTTCTATTACTTATTTTGCTTCATTTTTGAGATATCCTTATTTGAAGAAAAAGCAATGCACATGGGTGAGCCAATCACATGAGACTTCTATGTGCAGCAACCAATCAGCAGCTACTGAGTATATCTAGATATGCTTTTCAGCAAAGAATATCAAGAGAATAAAACAAATTAGATAATAGAAGTAAATTAGAAAGATGTTTAAAATGCATTCTCTTTCTAAATCATGAAAGAAAAAATGTGGGTATCATGGCCCTTTAATATTAATAGTTAATTTCCTTGCTTATTCAACTGCCTCCTGGGGTAGGGTGTCATAGGTATCATATTCAGATATATCTTTAAACTTACTCAATTCTGACTGAATTTTAATAATTTCTTCTCTCAATTTAACCAGTTGTTCAATTTTATATTTCATTAGCAGTCCCATAAGTCGTATAGAACACTCCTTTAATACTTCGTTCCATTCTGCTATAAATCCCTTATCTTCAAAAGTCAAAAATGTTTGCAACCTGAGGCCTCTAGGTATCATTCCTCTTTCAATGTATTTATCAAACAACCATTTGTCTAGTCGCAGTCTCTGTTCTTTAGTTTTAAGCCATTCCAACGTATGAAATAAATCAGTAAGTTTAATGCTATCAGTGTCCGTTTAAACAGTTCCTCTAAATCCAGGTTATCTATATTCCAGTCATCTGTAGTCTTGAGTGAATAATAGTCATTTTGTGGTACTATTTCCATTTTAACAAAGCAACAATTCTTAAGTTATATCCTTAGACCAAACAGGATAACGTTGTGGTGACGTCTGTTAAAAGCTCACAGGCTAATTATAGGTACACTGAAGTCGGGTTATAGAGGAAAAATTTACACACTGCAATTCAAAGCACAACCCGTCCTCTTTATGTTTACAATTACAAAATACCCAGGACTCTATTAGCTCTGTAAAGACTCCGTACGGAGCTCGAGGGCCCGTGTTTCTGGCGAGTCTTCAGACTCGCCAGAAACACAAGTTATGGAGCAGCGGTCTAAAGAGCTTGATCGGGTTGAATTGTGGCGAATCGCCACTATTCAACTCGATCGAGTACAATTGGGTTGATTGACACCTCCCTGCTGGCAGCCCATTGGAGACCAGCAGTAACAAAGTATGATCACAGCGGCAATCCAACACTAACACAGATAATAAGCAGTATGGTGTCTTAGGTAAGCCTTATGCTGTTTCACAAGCCAGGCTGCCTCCCAGTAATCTCTCCCACAGCTGTTCACGGCTCTTACCTTGGGCTGGATAATACTCTACACACTGCAGAGGACTTTGGCTATAGCGCAGGCACCTGTCTTCTCTCACCACCTTCCAATACTGCTGATGCTTCACCGTGTCTCTTCCAATCATCTGGTTATGCTCCTCTCCGGCTAATAGCGACTTTGGCTGTAGGAACAATATATCCAAACTGCAAACCGGCTTCAAAGCCTCAAAGCCATCTTGATCCTGTGACATCACAGTATCTCGCTAGGGATCACAATAGCAAGTTCCTCTTCAACTCGCAACAATGTAGCAAAGAAAAAGATGAGAAGATCCCAGCATAAAAGATAAACTATCTTTATTCATAAAAATACATAGTGGCGAACAAAAAAGAATCGGTCTTATGCGTTTTGGCTTACAAATGTGCCGTATTCATAGACCATAACTTCCTCTCTATCACCTGTGTCTTATATGCACCGGTGAGTAAGTACACCACTCCTCTTTAACTATTAATACTCTTAAAGTAACTAACTAACTAACTAACGGCTAGATTTAGAGTTTTGTCGGTAAAGACCCGAAAAGCTAACGCCGGCTTTTTTCTGGCCGCACCATAAAAATAACTCTGGTATTGAGAGTCCACATAAAGGCTGCGTTAGGCTCAAAAAAAGGAGCATAGAGCATATTTAACGCAGCTTCAACTCTCGATACCAGAGTTGCTTACGCAAGCGGCCAGCCTAAAAAACGTGCTCGTGCACGATTCCCCCATAGAAAACAATGGGGCTGTTTGAGCTGAAAAAAAACCTAACACCTGCAAAAAAGCTGCGTTCAGCTCCTAACGCAGCCCCATTGTTTGCTATGCGGAAACCCTTCCTACGTCTGCACCTAACACCCTAACATGTACCCCGAGTCTAAACACCCCTAGCCTTACACTTATTAACCCCTAATCTGCCGCCCCCACTATCGCTGACACCTGCATATTATTTTTAACCCCTAATCTGCCGCTCCGTAAACCGCCGCTACTTACATTATCCCTATGTACCCCTAATCTGCTGCCCTAACATTGCCGACCCCTATATTATATTTATTAACCCCTAATCTGCCCCCCACAACGTCGCCTCCACCTGCCTACACTTATTAACCCCTAATCTGCCGAGCGGACCTGAGCGCTACTATAATAAAGTTATTAACCCCTAATCCGCCTCACTAACCCTATAATAAATAGTATTAACCCCTAATCTGCCCTCCCTAACATCGCCGACACCTAACTTCAATTATTAACCCCTAATCTGCCGACTGGAGCTCACCGCTATTCTAATAAATGTATTAACCCCTAAAGCTAAGTCTAACCCTAACACTAACACCCCCCTAAGTTAAAACAGAATTTATGCTTACCTGATAAATTACTTTCTCCAACGGTGTGTCCGGTCCACAGCGTCATCCATTACTTGTGGGAAATGTTCTCCCCCACAGGGAAAGGCAAGGAGAGCACACAGCAAGAGCTGTCCATATAGCTCCCCCTCTGGCTCCGCCCCCCAGTCATTCGACCGACGGTTAGGAGAAAAAGGAGAAACTATAGGGTGCCGTGGTGACTGTAGTGTATAAAGAAAAAAATTGTCAACCTGATTAAAAAAAAAACAGGGCGGGCCGTGGACCGGACACACCGTTGGAGAAAGTAATTTATCAGGTAAGCATAAATTCTGTTTTCTCCAACATTGGTGTGTCCGGTCCACGGCGTCATCCATTACTTGTGGGAACCAATACCAAAGCTTTAGGACACGGATGAAGGGAGGGAGCAAATCAGGTTACCTAAACAGAAGGCACCACGGCTTGCAAAACCTTTCTCCCAAAAATAGCCTCCGAAGAAGCAAAAGTATCAAATTTGTAGAATTTGGCAAAAGTGTGCAGAGAAGACCAAGTCGCTGCCTTACATATCTGGTCAACAGAAGCCTCGTTCTTATAGGCCCATGTGGAAGCCACAGCCCTAGTAGAGTGAGCTGTAATACGGTCAAGAGGCTGCTGTCCGGCAGTCTCATAAGCCAAGCGGATAATGCTTTTCAGCCAGAAAGAGAGAGAGGAAGAAAACCAGGCTTAGTACGCAAAACAACCTTATCTGAATGGAACACCAGATAGGGTGGATCACACTGCAAAGCAGATAATTCAGAAACTCTTCTAGCAGAAGAAATAGCAACCAAAAACAGAACTTTCCAAGATAGTAACTTAATATCTATGGAATGTAAAGGTTCAAACGGAAACCCTTGAAGAACTGAAAGAACTAAATTTAGACTCCAAGGAGGAGTCATGGGTCTGTAAACAGGCTTGATTCTAACCAAAGCCTGAACAAAAACTTGTACATCTGGCAAAGCTGCCAGTCGTTTGTGCAACAAGACGGTTAATGCAGAAATCTATCCTTTTAGAGAACTAGCTGACAATCCTTTATCCAAACCTTCTTGGAGAAAGGAGAGAATCTTTGGAATTTTAATCTTACTCCAGGAGAATCCTTTGGATTCACACCAACAGATATATATTTTCCATATTTTATGGTAAATCCTTCTAGTCACAGGTTTTCTGGCTTGGACCAGAGTATGAATCACAGAATTTGAAAACCCACGCTTGGATAAAATCAAGCGTTCAATTTCCAAGCAGTCAGCTGCAGAGAAACTAGATTGGGATGTTCGAATGGACCTTGTACTAGAAGGTCCTGTCTCAAAGGTAGCTTCCATGGTGGAGCCGATGACATTCACCAGGTCTGCATACCAAGTCCTGCGTGGTCACGCAGGAGCTATCAGAATCACAGAGGCCTTCTCCTGTTCGATCCTGGCTATGAGCCTGGGGAGGAGAGGAAACGGTGGAAACACATATGCTAGGTTGAACGACCAAGGCGCCACTAATGCATCCACTAGAGTCGCCTTGGGATCCCTGGATCTGGACCCGTAGCAAGGAATCTTGAAGTTCTGACGGGACGCCATTAGATCCATGTCTGGAATGCCCCATAATTGGGTTAACTGAACAAAGACCTCCGGATGGAGTTCCCACTCCCCCGGATGGAAAGTCTGACGACTCAAATAGTCCGCCTCCCAGTTGTCTACTCCAGGGATGTGAATAGCAGATAGATGGCAGGAGTGATTCTCTGCCCATTGGATTATCTTGGTTACTTCCTTCATCACTAGGGAACTCTTTGTTCCCCCCTGATGATTGATGTACGCAACAGTCGTTATGTTGTCCGACTGAAATCTTATGAACCTGGCTTCCGCTAGCTGAGGCCAAGCCAGGAGCGCATTGAATATAGCTCTTAGTTCCAAAATGTTTATCGGGAGAAGCGACTCTTCCCGCGACCATAGGCCCTGAGCTTTCAGAGAGTCCCAGACCGTGCCCCACCCCAAGAGGCTGGCGTCGGTCGTGACGATGACCCACTCCGGTCTGCGGAAACTCATTCCCTGAGACAGGTGATCCTGGGTCAACCACCAGAGAAGTGAGTCCCTGGTTACCTGGTCTACTTGAATTTGGGGAGACAAGTCTGTATAGTCCCCATTCCACTGATTGAGCATGCACAGCTGTAATGGTCTTAGATGAATTCGAGCAAAAGGAACCACATCCATTGCTGCGACCATTAGTCCTATTACTTCCATGCATTGAGCTATGGAGGGTTGAGGAATAGAGTGAAGAACTCGACAAGCTTTTAGAAGCTTTGTCTTTCTGACGTCTGTGAGAAAGATCTTCATTTCCACAGAATCTATTATTGTTCCCAGAAAAGGAACCCTTGTGGACGGTGACAGTGAACTTTTTTCTATGTTCACTTTCCACCCGTGAGATCTGAGAAAAGCCAACACAATGTCTGTATGAGCCCTCGCTTTGGAAAGAGACGACGCTTGGATTAGGATGTCATCTAGATAAGGTGCTACAGCGATGCCCCTCGGTCTTAGGACCGCTAGAAGGGACCCTAGCACCTTTGTGAAAATTCTGGGAGCGGTGGCTAAACCGAATGGAAGAGCCACAAACTGGTAATGTTTGTCCAGAAAGGCGAACCTCAGGAACTGATGACGAGATTTGTGGATTAGGATATGCAGATACGCATCCTTCAGATCCACGGTAGTCAAAAATTGACCCTGCTGGATTGTTGGTAAGATTGTCCGAATGGTTTCCATCTTGAAGGATGGAACTCTGAGGAACTTGTTTAATATCTTTAAATCCAGAATTGGCCTGAAAGTTCCCTCTTTTTTGGGAACCACAAACAGGTTTGAGTAAAACCCTAGACCTTGTTCCCCCGGAGGGGACTGGGTTTATCACTCCCATCTTTGATAGGTCTCTTACACAATGTAAGAATGCCTGTTTCTTTATCTGGTCTGAAGATAAGCGAGACAGGTGGAACCTTCCCTTTGGAGGAAGTCCCTTGAATTCTAACAGGTATCCCTTGGAAACTCTCTCTAGTGCCCAGGGATCCAGAACATCTCTTGCCCAAGCCTGAGCGAAGAGAGATAGTCTGCCCCCTACCAGATCCGGTCCCGGATCGGGGGCTACCCCTTCATGCTGTCTTGGTAGCAGCAGCAGGTTTCTTGGTTTGTTTACCCTTGTTCCAGCCTTGCATGGGCTTCCAAGCAGGTTTGGGCTGGGCCGCGTTACCTTCTTGTCTAGCGGCAGTGGAGTTATTAGCCGGTCCGTTCCTGAAATTGCGAAAGGAACGAAAATTAGACTTGTTCTTAGCCTTAAAAGGCCTATCCTGTGGGAGGGCATGGCCCTTAACCCCAGTGATGTCTGAAATAATTTCCTTCAATTCCGGCCCAAAAAGGGTCTTACCCTTGAAAGGAATATTCAGTAACTTAGTCTTGGACGACACGTCTGCCGACCAGGATTTTAGCCAAAGCGCCCTCCGCGCTACTATAGCAAAACCTGAGTTTTTCGCTGCCAATTTCGTTATTTGAAAGGCGGCATCCAATATAAAGGAATTAGCTAACTTTAATGCGTGAATTCTGTCCATGACTTCTTCATAGGAAGTCTCTTTCTGGAGCGACCTTTCTAGTTCTTCGAACCAAAAGGACCCTGCTGAAGTGACAGTAATAACACACGTAGCTGGTTGAAGGATGAACCCTTGCTGAACAAAAATCTTTTTAAGCAATCCTTCCAATTTTTTATCCATAGGATCTTTGAAAGCGCAGCTGTCCTCTATAGGAATAATTGTGCGCTTCCCTAGTGTTGAAACAGCTCCCTCAACCTTCGGGACCGTTTGCCATGCGTCCCTTCTAGGGTCTACTATGGGAAACATTTTCTTAAATATAGGAGGTGGGGCAAAGGGTACACCTGGCTTCTCCCGCTCCTTTTCCACTATGTTCGCTACCCTCTTAGGTATTGGAAAAGCGTCGTCGTGCACTGGGACCTCTAAAAATGTGTCCAATTTGCACAACTTCTCTGGTACTACCATGGAATCACAGTCATCCAGAGTAGCTAATACCTCCTTAAGCAAAGCGCGGATATGTTCTAGCTTAAACTTAAATGCCACTAGATCAGGTTCTGCCTGTTGAGAAATTTTTCCTGAGTCTGAAATTTCACCCTCAGACAGCCCTTCCCTCACAGCCAATTCCGATTGATGTGAGGGTAAAATAGATAAGGCATCGTCAGCGTCTGATTGTTCATCCTTTTTATCTGTATTTAAAACTGAACAATCACGCTTTCTCTGAAAAACTGGCAGTTTGGATAAAAGATTTGCTATAGAATTATCCACTACTGCTTATAATTGTTGCATAGAAATAAGCACTGGCGCGCTAGGTGTCGCCTGCGCTGGCAAAGCTGGTGTAGACACAGAAGGAGAGGATGTAGAGCTATCCCCACTACCTTCATTAGATAAATCATCTTGGGCAACATTATGAAAAATAACAGAGCTGTCCTGATTTTGTTTGGACGCTATGGCGCAATTATCACAAACACTCGAAGGGGGAACCACATTTGTCTCTATACACACAGAACATAGGTTATCTGATGGAACAGACATGTTAAACAGATTTAGGCAGGCAAACAATGCAATAAAAACTATTTTAAACAAAAACGTTACTGTCTCTTTAAATAATAAAATGACACATTTATTTCTGAATGTTCAAAAAACTATGAAGGCAATATCCGATTTTTCTGAAATTTGGACCCCAGTGTCTTAATGCTTAGAAAGTATTGCACAGCAAATATGGAGACTCTAGCTCTTAAAACAAGCAAACCAGAGCTAATTGTTGGATTTAACCGTTTTTACACACCACAATCCCAGCTACAGCCTTGCTGCAGCTTTTACCTTCCTTAGGGGTCACCATTCACAGAAAAAAGCCTTTTGGAGTCACTTTCTGAACCACAGGACCCTCTCACATGAATCTGCATGTACTGTCTTGAAATTCAACTGCACAGCTGAAGTGCCAAAATGAGGCTTCCTCTCTCAGCACACTAGAGTGAAGGGGCCTTCCTGACTAGATTTAGGTGTCTAAAACAAGCCAGATCAATAAAAAAACGTTCCCAAGTGTATGTGAGCTTATAAAATATTTCAAATGGTATAATATTGTAATAAAAACCAATCGATTTAGCCCCTAACAGTGTCTACCAGCATAAAAAACAAAAAGGGGAAGCCGGTTATCTTTTTTGCTGAGGTGAAAGAAAAATGGCTTACCGTTTCCCCTAAGGGGAAAAATGACTGTCATCTAGCATTAGCCTGTGTTGTTAGAAGGAGACTAGTCATACCTGAAGCAGATGAGTCTGCAAGCTGTTACCCCCAACTGAAGTTCTCTTGTTTCAACAGTCCTGCGTGGTAACAGTAATGGATTTTAGTTACTTGTGCTAAAATCATAGTCCTCTTAAACAGAAATCTTCATCACTTTTCTGTTATAGAGTAAATAGTACAAGCCAGCACTATTTTAAAATAACAAACTCTTGATAGAAGAAAAAAAACTACAACTACACCACAAACTCCTCGCCATCCCCGTGGTAGATGCTACTTGGTCAGAGCGGCAAGGAGAATGACTGGGGGGCGGAGCCAGAGGGGGAGCTATATGGACAGCTCTTGCTGTGTGCTCTCCTTGCCTTTCCCTGTGGGGGAGAACATTTCCCACAAGTAATGGATGACGCCGTGGACCGGACACACCAATGTTGGAGAAATATAATTTACATCTAACGAAATTAATTATCTCTTATTAAACAAATTATTCCTATTTAAAGCTAAATACTTACCTGTAAAATAAATCCTAATATAGCTACACTATAAATTATAACACTACACTATCAATACATTAATTAAATACAATATCTACAAATAACTACAATGAAATAAACTAACTAAAGTACAAAAAATAAAAAAGAACTAAGTTACAAAAAATAAAAAAAATATTTACAAACATAAGAAAAATCTTACAACAATTTTAAACTAATTACACCTACTCTAAGCCCCCTAATAAAATAACAAAGCCCCCCAAAATAAAAAAATGCCCTACCCTATTCTAAATTACCAAAGTTCAAAGCTCTTTTACCTTACCAGCCCTGAACAGGGCCCTTTGCGGGGCATGCCCCAAGAAGTTCAGCTCTTTTGCCTGTAAAAAAAAAAAACATACAATACCCCCCCCAACATTACAACCCACATACCCCTAATCTAACCCAAACCCCCCTTAAATAAACCTAACACTAAGCCCCTGAAGATCATCCTACCTTGTCTTCACCTCACCGGGTATCACACCGATCCGTCCTGGCTCCGATATCTTCATCCAACCCAAGCGGGGGCTAGACATCCACTGAAGAAGTCCAGAAGAGGGTCCAAAGTCTTCATCCTATCCGGGAAGAAGAGTAGATCTGGACCGGCAACCATCATCTTCCAAGCGGCATCCTCTATCTTCATCCGATGAGGACCGGCTCCATCCTGAAGACCTCCACCGCGGACCCATCTTCATCCGGCGACGTCCAACTGAAGAATGACGGTTCCTTTAAGGGACGTCATCCAAGATGGCGTCCCTCGAATTCCGATTGGCTGATAGGATTCTATCAGCCAATCAGAATTAAGGTAGGAATATTCTGATTGGCTGATGGAATCAGCCAATCAGAATCAAGTTCAATCCGATTGGCTGATCCAATAGAAGATGCCGCTTGGAAGATGATGGTTGCCGGTCCGGATCTACTCTTCTTCCCGGATAGGATGAAGACTTTGGACCCTCTTCTGGACTTCTTCAGTGGATGTCTAGCCCCCGCTTGGGTTGGATGAAGATATCGGAGCCAGGACGGATCGGTGTGATACCCAGTGAGGTGAAGACAAGGTAGGATGATCTTCAGGGGCTTAGTGTTAGGTTTATTTAAGGGGGGTTTGGGTTAGATTAGGGGTATGTGGGTGGTGGGTTGTAATGTTGGGGGGGTATTGTATGTTTTTTTTTACAGGCAAAAGAGCTGAACTTCTTGGGGCATGCCCCGCAAAGGGCCCTGTTCAGGGCTGGTAAGGTAAAAGAGCTTTGAACTTTAGTAATTTAGAATAGGGTAGGGCATTTTTTTATTTTGGGGGGCTTTGTTATTTTATTAGGGTGCTTAGAGTAGGTGTAATTAGTTTAAAATTGTTGTAATATTTTTCTTATGTTTGTAAATATTTTTTTATTTTTTGTAACTTAGTTCTTTTTTATTTTTTGTACTTTAGTTAGTTTATTTCATTGTAGTTATTTGTAGGTATTGTATTTAATTAATTTATTTATTGATAGTGTAGTGTTAGGTTTAATTGTAACTTAGGTTAGGATTTATTTTACAGGTAATTTTGTAATTATTGTAACTATTTTAGCTATTAAATAGTTCTTAACTATTTAATAGCTATTGTACCTGGTTAAAATAAATACAATGTTACCTGTAAAATAAATATTAATCCTAAAATAGCTATAATATAATTATAATTTATATTGTAGCTATATTAGGATTTATTTTACAGGTAAGTATTTAGCTTTAAATAGGAATAATTTATTTAATAAGAGTTAATTAATTTCGTTAGATTAAAATTATATTTAATTTAGGGGGTGTTAGTGTTAGGGTTAGACTTAGCTTTAGGGGTTAATGCATTTATTAGAATAGTGGTGAGCTCCAGTCGGCAGATTAGGGGTTAATGTTTGAAGTTAGGTGTCGGCGATGTTAGGGAGGGCAGATTAGGGGTTAATACTATTTATTATAGGGTTAGTGAGGCGGATTAGGGGTTAATAACTTTATAATAATAGCGGTGCGGTCCGCTCGGCAGATTAGGGGTTAATAAGTGTAGGCAGGTGGAGGCGACGTTGAGGGGGGCAGATTAGGGGTTAATAAATATAATATAGGGGTCGGCGGTGTTAGGGGCAGCAGATTAGGGGTACATAGCTATAATGTAGCTGGCGGCTCTTTGCGGTCGGCAGATTAGGGGTTAATTATTGTAGGTAGCTGGCGGCGACGTTGTGGGGGCAGATTAGGGGTTAATAAATATAATATAGGGGTCGGCGGTGTTAGGGGCAGCAGATTAGGGGTACATAAGGATAACGTAGTTGGTGGTCGGCAGATTAGCGGTTAAAAATTTTTAATCGAGTTGCGGCGATGTGGGGGGACCTCGGTTTAGGGGTACATAGGTAGTTTATGGGTGTTAGTGTACTTTAGAGTACAGTAGTTAAGAGCTTTATAAACCGGCGTTAGCCCAGAAAGCTCTTAACTACTGACTTTTTTCCTGCGGCTGGAGTTTTGTCGTTAGATTTCTAACGCTCACTTCAGACACGACTCTAAATACCGGAGTTAGAAAAATCCCATTGAAAAGATAGGATACGCAATTGACGTAAGGGGATCTGCGGTATGGTTAAGTCGCGGCTGTAAAGTGAGCGTTAGACCCTTTTTTGAGTGACTCCAAATACCGGAGGTAGCCTAAAACCAGCGTTAGGAGCCTCTAACGCTGGTTTTCACGGCTAACGCCAAACTCTAAATCTAGGCCTAACTAACTAACAGAAAACAGACATACATCCTGTCTTAAGCAATGGTAAACGGTCCCAGCAACTTCAGCACGATTAGCCCCAAACCGGTAAACGGGAAATACATAAAGGGCCCCCAAATGTAACAATATCTCCTGAAGAGCCGTAACAAAATAGAGGATGAACCACTCCACATTATAAAGTATCAAGGAAAAAGGATTTAGGCTCTACAACGAGGTGTATAGAAAAAAAAAAAAAAATCGATAAATTTATTGATAAAAATCAACGTAAATACAAAAGTTCATGGAACAAGAAAACTAACAGACATGTAGGTGGGACCAAGACAAGTGTCTGCATGTCTGTTAGTTTTCTTGTTCCATGAACTTTTGGATCTACGTTGATTTTTATCAATACATTTATGGATTTTTTCTATGCACCTCGTTGTAGAGCCTATATCCTTTTTCCTTGATACATCCTGTCTTACATTAACAAACAGAATAGATAATCTCAAAAATTATACATTGATTAATAAATTAAGAAACACTATATCATTATTCTAGATGTCTATATTAACGATGGAACATTTTTAGCGCTTATACTATTTTTAAACAAAAAGGCAATATAATTAACCACCTATGCTGCAGCCTTCCCAATTTAGCACACACACCTACAAAACGGAATATACTTGCATCGCTATCAAATATGAAGAGGTGTTCACTAGCATATAATAGTAAGCCTAAAACCCACTACTAATTCTTAAAGATACAATTGCAACTTAACACTTCATTAAAACATTGGATAATAGTGGTAATAAGCATAAGACAAACACACAGAAATGTCCTAGGTTTATAGTATAGCTCCAACCCTTTCGGAAAAGATAGTTTATATTTTACGCTGGGATCTTCTCATCTTTTTCGTTGCTACATTGTTACAAAATTCCAGTATACTCTCAAAATGGCAGAATCAGTGCAATCTCTCCTCTCACATCGAGCTACTGAATCCCCACTCACACACTTTGTGGTCTGGTCTGTCTCTGTTCCCTGTAGCATAGAGAGATCCACGGTCTCCTTGAGAAGCATATTATTTGAAATGACCACAAGTTGCCAGTGGGGTTCCCGGACTTGAGTTGCTCCCTCACATATACGAGTAGGTGCTCTTTTTAAGTGTTCAGCTGTAATACCGTCGGCAGATGTAGTAACTGCAGCTTGCAGTGTATCCAGGATAGCAGTCTGAAGTGTGTCTACAAGGCTGCGCAGTTCGGCTATTACCCACGTAGCAAACGCCATGCTCTTTCCAAACAGTCAACAGGATATCTCTGAAAACACTCACTCCACAGCTTCAAACAGCTCAATTATGCATAAGAATTAGGACATATGTGAACGTTCTTCAGCACAAATGGCTGGGAGTACTGAAACATCAGAAATATGGAGGGTATAGATAGGTAAAGGCCGCTTCAAGGTCTTTGCTGCGTACTTTCTCTAAACAAGACTGCTTGTTGTCTCATAGATGAAGAAAAGTCCCATACCATTGCTTCCTGGGTTAGACTAGTCTCAAGTCCCATGAGAAAAGAAAGATCTGCATACCTTAGATAACAAAAAAAGAGTAGTTTTAGCAGCTCCAAGATGCAGACGTAGCTAACAAGCAACCATCTTGGTAGATGGCCGGACACGCCACCCCACGACCGCTACTTCTTTTTTTTTATATATATATATATATATATATATATATATATATTTTTATTGAGGTTGTGCGAAATAATACAGCTTATATAAAAGAACATAGCATAAGACAAACTAAAAATAATTCACAGTATAGATGATACAATGCAATAGACTGGAACCTCTTTTTCTTTTTAACATAGTCTAAACAAAATGCGTTTCCTCATTTGCCATTGAAGGCAACTCTTGTGCCTCTAAAAACATGCATCAAACTCTGAGAGAGGAAATTTAGTGATTTGAACGGTCACCTGTAGACCTATAAGCTAAAATTAGATTGGTAATTAACATATGGAGTAATGACCACAATGAAAGTACTATTTTTAGATGAAAGTAACGAAATGAAACAATCAGAGACTCTACTGGAAAGTAGTGTTGATCAGTCCTGCTGAGTGAAATGTAGTGATTAGAGTCAGTACTGTGGTAAATTGAAAAAACAAATGCTAGGGAGGTATTTAGGGTTGCGGCATAGACGAGAGAAGCCGCATATGTAGCCCTCCTCATCTAGGAGGTCCATTATGTGGGGGGGGGGAGGTGGTAGGGTAATTTCCCAAAGTGGGTGAGGAAATGGAAAAGTGTTTTAATTATTTATCTATCCTTTCCTTTTTGTATAAAGACTGGGGTGTTATAGATATTAAATATTAGGCTGAACTCTATGAATAAATGACCTCTGTAAGTTACTATAATAGGCACCAGTGTTAATGTTTATGAGAATGGGAACTCAGTAGATGCCAGCCAGGCAGACATGGAGAATATTAATATCTTGCCATGGCAACCCAACAGCCATACATCATATGGGGTCACTAGCTTATCTAGTACAGTAGAACAATGTATGCCATGTTCTCAGACTAGTAGCAATACAAAGCTAGATATACGAGGATGAAGGGTGAAGCGCTGCTCCGCTACATACTATGACTACTACATCTAGTATAGGTATACTAAGATACAAAGTTCCTACGCCAACAAAGGGAAAAATATTGTGCATTCACGTAAGAACATGGAAAGCTATTGCCTGGAAACTTAAACTAACATGCAGGTCAATAATAAAACAAATAATGCTATGGTAAAGGTAATTGTTAAACATTTCAAATATACCATCGTTGTCATAAGGAAAAAAGGGAAGTTACATCTTTATGCCTAATTTGTCTTAGGTCCTATCCCCTGGGCATGGGCCCTATACCCAGAAGGATCTAGTCATAACTGGGCGGTAAATCACAGGGAGTTCACATTCCATATTTTTTAGCTTTTAGCCTTATGCAGATTGTACAATTTGTTCTATATCAAAGATATGCTTAAGAATTAGGTTGCTAAAATACAAAAGAAGAGCAAGCATGTATCTTTAACTATTATGAGTGTTAAATAAGTGGAATGCAAATCATAACATACACGAGCTAACTGAAATCCCTTAAATTCACCACATGCAAGATATAGCCTTAATCAGCAGAGAGCATAATATGACAATTCTTATTTAGAAGTTGCTGTAAGAAATATAGAAAACTCAATGTGAACATTTGTGACCTGCAGCAAAAGTGCAAAAGCTGACAGTGGATCGACAGTGTCTGCAGCCTTTCATTACCCATTATGGCACATAAGCAGATGCATATTAATAAACTGTAAAGTATAACTATGATAGGAACTCATATGTAACATAACATATAAACTTAGTGCGAATTTTAAACAGACAGTGTGTAGTAGTACATTTAAAAGCAGATGGAGCTAGATATTAATTCAGGAGCTATTATTAAAAACACTGAAGATAATATGATATGATGTTTATAAGGGTCTGCAGGCAAGGCAGGGGGAAAACAGTAACGATATCAACTCTAGAGTTTTGACAGTCATTCAGTTCCAGTAGTTGTGAACATGCTGTCTATATAGAATTTAGTTATGTCCCATAGCAGTCTTAGCCTGACAAGGTATGTATCGTCTTAGAGAGATTTTTAGAGAGGTCTCAGTGTGTACAGACCATGATTGGTGTGTTCAAGTTAACCGATGCCCCTTCGTTGGCTATATGGAGCACACTGACCCTGATGCGTAGTTACATGGGTCAGATAAAGCGGTGTGTACTGAGGGGAGATTTGCGCCCCCACCGGCTTCCATCTCAAATCAGCAGAGTATACATTAGGGCACTCAGCTGGAATAACAGCGCTTTCAGAGTGGTCCTTTCTCGTTGTTACCCACTTGGAACTCAGCAAAGCCCGCTCCAGGACATGAATCTGCTGATCGGCAAGCTGTGTCTCAGGAAAGTCAGACCGCGAGTGGAAGCCTCTAGCCTCTTGTGTGGAAGGCGGGATCTCGCTCGGTGGTGCGCTGCTGTGCTGCAGAAAATCAAAGGGATGCGTGTCCTCTAGTTTACCGGTTAGCTGGGTCGTAGTCTCTGAGTTAGGTGGTCTCATAACCAATTGCACAGTTTCTGCAAAACGGAGCTGATACTGTTTCAGAAGGGCTCCAATATCCTGTAAGATGCAGCAAGCAAATGCCATGATGAATTTAGAAAGGGTTTTGTGTATTCCCCTCCTTGCGCAGTTTAAAGATGGCTGCTTCGAAAAGGCCTCCTCTGGTTCCCCTGACAAAGTAGACAGAACAGCTTAACTTCACATTATCCCTCAGCCTCCAAAAGTCTTGACGATGTTCAGTAAACAATTAGACACCTTATTAGTATTAAGTGTGCTGAGTACAAAGGTCCAATATGCATTTTTTAAATAGTATACAGCCAGAGCTGTGTTAACATGCGACCTTTCTGTCTCAGAGCTGGCTCCGCCCCCCATGACTGCTACTTCTTAACTTATATTTCAGAAACAGCTGCATTTGCAGCATGTTAAATCGACCCCATAGTGTATTTCCGTAAAAGAACACAACATTATCTGATGAATGTTATTTTAAGTTATGATGGTTGCAGGAAATAAAAAAAGTTTACTTATATATACTGAGGATATCATTTGTTTGTTTGTTTAAAAGACATTGTTGCCTCTTCTGCTTTCCAGGTTCCCACTCCCATGAATTACCTCTGTATCAGCTCTGGATTACCTGCAGCCTTTTCATGGCCAGTACATATTTGGAGGGTAGTGCAAAGCATCTAAGGCGGCTTAAACAGGCACTACTTAGTGACAGCAGTGAACACCCACATCTCTGACTTCAAACACTGCTACTGCACACACCGCTTGGATGTCTCCTATCCAAAGATTAATGCACTCTTAATTAAACAGTGCTTCTAGCTATACAACCCTTTCTTAGCGTACAATAGTGTACGTGAAGCTACTGCTTTCTAAGGCACCCTCTACAGGTTATGTGTATATAATTTCTACACTCACTGTTGCCACATAATGTTGAAGACACATGTAAACATCTGAGCCTACTTCAGTTTGTCCTCATGGAAAAGGGCCAGTTTTCAACCAAGGGAAAAAAAGAGACCTAAAGTTTGTGAAAAAGTTAATGATTTCTTTTAATTGTTCGCATTTGCCGGTGAAATGGTGGCATGAAATATACTAAAATGGGCCTAGATCAAAACTTTGGGTTGTTTACTAAAAAAATATATATATAGTTTTGATAGATAAATAGAGTGATGGCAAAAATATTTTTTGTCTGAAATGCCCGGTCCTTAAGGGGTTAATAGTAGTCGATGGGAAATCATGAAACTTTATTTTATACTTCCATGTCTCATGACATAGGTATATAGACTTTACAGCTTAATGTTGTGGAGAAAGCTAGATACTAAGTACTGGAAGGTAGTCTGGGCCTCAAAATACTCAACTCTGGACTATAGTTTTTTCGAGACTTTGTGTAAAAGATTATACAAACATGGTTCTCTCTGTCTCAGTTTTCAAATTTGTATTCTCCAGCACACTAGAAGTCTGCTCTTTTGACATGATTTAGACTTGTCAACTGTCTTTCTGTTTGAAAAAGAAATTTACCTATATCACAGCACTGCCTGGTCTCTGATACATTCAAGACAAGACCCACTGTCTTGTGGCATCAGATTTATAATTTCTTCCTTCCAACATGATCTATGTGTTTGTACCAATTTTGTGCAGATTGAAAAAGTGCAGATTGAAAAAAAAAAAAAGAAAAAAAAAAGTGAATCATGAAAATACTGGCATTAAAACTGTTGTAATTGTAGAATCCAGTAAACAAATACCTGTGCCTCATTATTGAAACCTCATACAGAATTGGTTTTAAGGGTTGCCCCTCTTAAAGGGACATTATCAAGCAAAAAGTGCATTCTCTTAATGGTTAGAGAAACTCATTTTGAAATGCATTTTTGCCTCATTGTGCCTAGATAACTCTTAACTTGGCAGAAGTGGTTAAACACTTAGGTAAAATCCAACTAAAGAGCCACAAGCACTGCAGCTCCAAAACAAAACTTGCCCAGTGAGCCAGTCAAGACCAGTTCTGCAAGATGTCAATTAAATAAAAACACCAAATGAAAACCCTTAAGGATGAATATAAATTCTCTTGGTCGACCCAGGATATTAAACATCTTGGTGTCTTCTTATCTCATGACTCCCATATTGTTATATCATTAAACTTCCATCCTATATTCTCTTTCATTAAAGCCTCTGTAGATAAATTGAATGTTCCCTCCCTGTCATGGCTTGGTAGGATTACTGACTTCAAAATTTCCCTTTTACCTAAACTCACATACCTTTTTAGCTCCCCATCCATTTATCTTACGCAAAGCTTACTTATTCAGCTTTATTTGGAGGAACAAAAAGCAGCGAGTAGCCATTAGGAGGTGTGGTCGCTCCCAATATTACTTTATACTATGAAGCCGCTTTATCTTTTTGGGATGACACTTCTTCCGATAGCTGATAGAAGGAGACAGAGCACGCATCTCTTCCTGTCACTCTCCTCCTTACAGATTTAATTTGGTTGCCTAAACATAAAAGACCCAAGGACATCTTTCACAATAAAATTATAGATTCTAATTTGAAGTTTTGTTACAAACTACATAACATTCCAAAAATTGCCCCTCTCCTTCTCAAACTATTTTTGGCCTCATCTCTACTCTTCCAGATGCTCTTACGACCCTTTGGTATGATTTAGAATTGTCCACTGTTAACAATCTGTATATGGGTAATTAAATGATCTCACTCTCTCAGTTTGCAGTTAGATTTAATCCCTCACCTATTTTGCATTTTTAATATATGAAATTACACGTAGTTTTACGCTCATGGGGTTTACGGAAATCTCCTCCTTGAGAGAGAACTAACTGAGAAACGAGATGGGACTCTGGAAACTTGAACAAGAAATTATTATCCTTTTCCTACCGTACAATTCTATAACCCCCAATGTTTTATAAATCTCCCCAGATACGCCAATGGGAAAATTCTATAGACACAATACATGGTCAGACTATCTGGTGAAAAGTAACTGCATTAAGAAAGAAAGCAATACATTGCACTACTTAGTATAAACTCTATCTTAAAGGGACATTAAACACTAAATACATGCTAGATAGAATGATGCATTCAAAGAAAAGATTAGTCCATGACTAACATGTAGGTGTATTTTTTAAAGTTTCATTAGTTGTTTAAAAAGTGACAAAATAAGTGTAAAGTTTTAGTGTCTATAAAACACTGGGAGCTGCCATGTTGTAACTTGTGTTACCTTCTCTGCTGTGGCCAATTAGGGTCAGTTATAAATAGGTCACTAGAGTGTGCAGCCAATGGTTGTGCTGGATTTAACAGTGTTCTGCACTTCCATTTCTAACAGGAACTGAAAAGCTCACAATTTCAGAATGGAATTACAGGCAAAGGGGGACAAAATAAATAATGAAAGTATATTGCAGAGTTGTTTTATTATATACAATTTATCATTTTATATTACCATCTCAAAGTGTTTAATGTCCCTTTAAAATTCTTTTCCGATGGCATCTAACTCCAGTAAGACTATTCAAAATCTCTCACACAAATTCGCCAAAATGCTGGTGTGGATGTGATGTGCTTGGTACCGCCTTACATATCTGGTGGGATTACCGTCAAATTATTCCATTTTGGTGTAGAGCTTTTAACTTTTGTCTCACACAAGCAGCTTTATCCCCACCTACTCCCTTTCTGACGGGTTATTTCACATCTTTCCTAAACCTCTCTCTCTCACATAGAAGCTTTTTTGTGTTTATCTCTTCATAGCAGTCAAGATATCCTAGATAGGGAAGGGCGAATGTTTTGCAACATTCAAAAAATTAAAGAATTTTAACACATTCGTTCGTTTCAAATTTCGAATGTTTGTTCACCATTATAACATTCTTTTAATGTAATAGTATTTCTAATGCTTTCTTTAAATGTAATATTCAATTTGATTTTTTCTAATAATTTGATTCGAATGATGCAATATTCAAATCGATATATTTGTTATATTGTTTATAATGCTCTCTTTAAATGTAATATTTGAATTGTGCAATATTTTAAATAGAAACATTCAGATTGATAAATTGGTATCTATCATGTTGCAATTTACTAAATTCCTTACCACATGAGCAATTGAACTTCTGAATAGTATTTGTTAAATCGAATGTGGATATTCAATCTAATTATGAACATTTGAAAATTATAGTAATATTCAAAACCCGTAAATAACATTCGATTACCGGATTTTAATGAATTTTCATTCTTATCAATATTCAATTGTCCAAAACGAATGTCCACAGGACTATATGTTCTACCAAATGAATAACACTTTCAGCACATTTGCGCATACAAAGCCCTAGCTAGAGCATGGCAGAAATCTCTTGCTCCTACTTGGTCTCAAATCTCAGATATTATGATCTATCTTAAAGGGACAGTCAAGTCCAAAAAAAAGTTCATGTTTCAAATAGGGCATGTAATTTTAAACAACTTTCCAATTTACTTTTATCAACAATTTTGCTTTGTTCTCTTGGTATTCTTAGTTGAAAGCAAACCTAGGAAGGCTCATATGATAATTTCTAAGCCCTTGAAGTCCTCCTCTTTTTTATTTGCTTTTCACAGCAGGGGAGAGCAAGCTCATGTAGGCCATATAGATAGCATTGTGATCACGCCCGTGGCTTGTGGCAGACACTGCACTAATTGGCTAAAATGCAAGTCAATAGATAATAACTAAAAGTCATGTGATTAGGGGCGGTCAGAAGATGCTTAGATACAAGTTAGTCACATAAGTAAAAAGTGTATTAATATAACAGTGTTGTTTTTGCAAAACTGGGGAATGGGTAATAAAGGGATTATCTATCTTTTTAAACAACAACAATTCTGGTGTTGACTGTCCCTTTAAATCAATGTAATCTTATGTAGCTTCCATAAATGGCACTGTCGACTAGCATTCCTCCATTTGGGAATTGTGGTCCTAAAACACTTACTTCTCTGTATTAAATGGACAGTCTAGTCCAAAATAAACTTTCATGATTCAGATAGGGCATGTCATTTTAAAAAACTTTCCAATTTACTTTTATCACCAGTTTTGCTTTGTTATCTTGGTATTCTTAGTTGAAAGCTAAACCCAAGAGGTTCATATGCTAATTTCTAATGCTGCCTCTTATCGGAATGTATTTTGAAAGTGTTTCCCCACTAGAGGGTGTTAGTTTATGTGTGTCTTATAGATAACATTGTGTTCACGCATGTGGAGTTACCTAGGAGTGAGCACTGATTGGCTAAAATGCAAATCTGTCAAAAGAACTGAAAAAAGGGGGCAGTCTGCAGAGGCTTAGATACAAGGTAATCACAGAGGTAAAACGTATATATTAATATAACTGTGTTGTTTATGCAAAACTAGGGAAAGGGTAATAAAGGAATTATCTATGTTTTTAAACAATACAAATTATGGTGTAGACTGTCCCTTTAATAATTCTTGTGATACTAAAACAGTTACTACTCTGTATTGATAATTCTTTACTATTAATTCTACTTCCTTTTTTCCCCTTTATTCACCAAAGGGAGCCTCCCTTTCTTACTGTTGCTACTCATTTGATAGAATAAAATGGTATTTATTTACCTACTCTTAAAGGCATTTCTATACATGCTACATGCTATAGTTTTATCAAGAAATATTCTTTATTAGCTATTTGTTATTTTAAAGGGACACTGAACCCAATTTTTTTCTTCTGTGATTCAGATAGAGCATGAAATTTTAAGCAACTTTCTAATTTACTCCTACTATCAAATTGTCTTTATTCTTTTGGAATCTTTATTTGAAATGCAAGAATGTAAGTTTAGATGCCGGCCCATTTTTGGTGAACAACCTGGGTTGTCCTTGCTGATTGGTGGATAAATTCATCCACCAATAAAAAAATGCTGTCCAGAGATGCCTTCTTTTTCAAATAAAGATAGCAAGAGAACGAAGAAAATTTGATAATAGGAGTAAATTAGAAAGTTGCTTAAAATTGCATGCTCTGAATCATGAAAAAAATTGGGGTTCAGTGACCCTTTAACAAACAAGGACCACTCAAAATTATTTGATTGTTCTTTATTTTCCTTTTATTTTGATGCATTCACTAATGATTTGTTCTACTGTCGATTTCCTGATGTTTTGATGTTACTACATTAACTTGTCAGAAAATTTCAATAAAAAATCTTTGACAAACAAAATTGAAAACACCAATTTATTGAAAATTTTTAAAAAGTAACAGTACAGACAGGATGGTGTCCAAGAATGGGCATGTCTGTGGCTTGTGTATCGTTAGCCAGTCAGGACCATCCATGTTCTGCTCAGAAGCTTCAATTCTTGCTGATTCCAGGCCAGATTTTACCTATGTGTTTAACAACTTTGTGGCTAGGACTAGTTTCATAAAACATATTATGGAGCAGAGGAGCCTCATCATTGAGGCAAACCTATGTCTGAAATGCACGGACACTCACTTCACATATCTTTTTAGTCATTTGCCAGTGAGCGTTCTTGACATTAACATATATAGTTGTGTTATATGGCCCAATACATAGGAGAACTTCTAGCAATGTGGCAAAACAATAATCACAGTTGAAAGGAGTTCTGTAAATAAATGTAATAGACAGACATGTGCATGGCGAAAAAATTCGGCTCGGTTTGGATCGATTCGGAATTTTTCGAAGTTCGGATTGATTCGAATTCGGAAAATTCTGAATCGATTCATTTCGGATTCATTCAGATTCAAAGAAATTCGTCTGGATTCGATTCGGTTCGTAAATTCGGCATTTCGGTAAGTGTTAGGTGGGATTAGACTAGTATTATACTGTATATTAGGTGTTAACCTAACATACTGTACAATACTAGTGTAATCCCAATGGCCATCCAAATTTGCGAATCGATTCGGTTCGGAAAATTCAGCAGAATTTTAATTCGGTTCAATCCGAATCGCCGAATTTGACGAATTTCCGAATCGAACATGTCTAATAATTGTTTGTGTGTCTGTTTTGGTATGTTAAAGTAATGTGGAAGGATAGAATATAATTTCCTTCTGCAATCTTGAAGATACAAAAAAAAGGGTGTTGCACATGGGTGTCCCTATTATGTGATTGCCTTAAGGATATATCTCCCCTTGCATTTGTGCATTGTACTCTAAAATTGTCTTCCTTTCAATGTGTAACCATTGGTCCATTTTACCTACTGGACTGTGTTTAATTGTTTATCAATATTTTTTTATTTAAAAGAGCTGATTTTTTTCTGCAGGAACCACCACCTAACTGAAAAGATGAATAGAAAAACTATGTAAACAAGAGGCCATAACACTCATTAAAGGGATATGAAACCCAATTTTTTTCTTTAATGCTTCAGCTAGAGAATGCAAATTTTAAACAACTTTCTAATTTACTTCTATCATCAATTTTTACCATTTTCTTGGTATCTTTTGTTGAAAAGCAGGGACGGTCCATTTCTGGAGCACTATATGGCAGCAGTTTGGTAAGTATATTATATATTTGCAAGAGCACTAGATGGCATCACTATTTACTGCCATGTAGTGCGCCAGATGCCTACCTAGGTGTCTCTTAAACACAGAACAACATGAGAAAAAAGACAATATGATAATAGAACCAAATTGGAAACTTTTTTTTAAAATGGTCTGCTCTGTCTGAACCACAAAATAAAACTTTTGGGTTTCATATCCCTTTAATCTACCAGAGGGAGATTTTTGTATTTGAAATAGTTGGTTGATGTGATGGTTTTAATGAGCAAAACCATATACTAAAAATAAAAAATAAACATGAAGGAACAATTTCCCATGCATATAATACTCTGCAGTAGGTACTGTATAACAAGTCATTTGGAACAGATTAAGGGGAAACACATTTTATAGTACAGTGTCTCTTTAAAGGGCCAGTAAACCCACCAAATAATGTTATATAATTCTGCACATAGTACAGCCTTGTATTAGCCTAGCACCACATAGTGCAGAATTATATAACATTAGCCTAGCACCACATAATGCAGAGTTATATAACATTAGCCTAGCACCACATAGTGCAGAGTTATATAACATTAGCCTAGCACCACATAGTGCAGAGTTATATAACATTAGCCTAGCACCACATAGTGCAGAGTTATATAACATTAGCCTAGCACCACATAGTGCAGAATTATATAACATTAGCCTAGCACCACATAGTGCAGAGTTATATAACATTAGCCTAGCACCACATAATGCAGAGTTATATAACATTAGCCTAGCACCACATAGTGCAGAGTTATATAACATTAGCCTAGCGCCACATAGTGCAGAGTTATATAACATTAGCCTAGCACCACATAGTGCAGGGTTATATAACATTAGCCTAGCACCACATAGTGCAGAGTTATATAACATTAGCCTAGCACCACATAGTGCAGAATTATATAACATTAGCCTAGCACCACATAGTGCAGAATTATATAACATTAGCCTAGCACCACATAGTGCAGAGTTATATAACATTAGCCTAGCACCACATAGTGCAGAATTATATAACATTAGCCTAGCGCCACATAGTGCAGACTATAACATTAGCCTAGCGCCACATAGTGCAGACTATAACATTAGCCTAGCACCACATAGTGCAGAATTATATAACATTAGCCTAGCACCACATAGAGCAGAATTATATAACATTAGCCTAGTACCACATAGTGCAGACTATAACATTAGCCTAGCACCACATAGTGCAGAATTATATAACATTAGCCTAGCACCACATAGTGCAGACTATAACATTAGCCTAGCACCACATAGTGCAGAATTATATAACATTAGCCTAGCACCACATAGTGCAGAGTTATATAACATTAGCCTAGCACCACATAGTGCAGAATTATATAACATTAGCCTAGCACCACATAGTGCAGAATTATATAACATTAGCCTAGCACCACATAGTGCAGAGTTATATAACATTAGCCTAGCACCACATAGTGCAGAGTTATATAACATTAGCCTAGCACCACATAGTGCAGAGTTATATAACATTAGCCTAGCACTACATAGTGCAGAATTATATAACATTAGCCTAGCACCACATAGTGCAGAATTATATAACATTAGCCTAGCACCACATAGTGCAGAGTTATATAACATTAGCCTAGCACTACATAGTGCAGAATTATATAACATTAGCCTAGCGCCACATAGTGCAGAATTATATAACATTAGCCTAGCGCCACATAGTGCAGATTTATATAACATTAGCCTAGCACCACATAGTGCAGAGTTATATAACATTAGCCTAGCGCCACATAGTGCAGAATTATATAACATTAGCCTAGCGCCACATAGTGCAGAATTATATAACATTAGCCTAGCACCACATAGTGCAGAATAATATAACATTAGCCTAGCACCACATAGTGCAGAATTATATAACATTAGCCTAGCACCACATAGTGCAGAGTTATATAACATTAGCCTAGCACCACATAGTGCAGAATAATATAACATTAGCCTAGCACCACATAGTGCAGAATTATATAACATTAGCCTAGCACCACATAGTGCAGAGTTATATAACAGTAGCCTAGCACCACATAGTGCAGAATTATATAACATTAGCCTAGCACCACATAGTGCAGAATTATATAACATTAGCCTAGCACCACATAGTGCAGAATTATATAACATTATCCTAGCACCACATAGTGCAGAGTTATATAACATTAGCCTAGCGCCACATAGTGCAGAATTATATAACATTAGCCTAGCACCACATAGTGCAGAATTATATAACATTAGCCTAGCACCACATAGTGCAGAATTATATAACAGTAGCCTAGCACCACATATTGCAGATTACATAATTCTGCATATAGTACAGCCTTGTATTAGCCTAGCACCACATAGTGCAGAATTATATAACATTAGCCTAGCACCACATAGTGCAGAATTATATAACATTAGCCTAGCACCACATAGTGCAGAGTTATATAACATTAGCCTAGCACCACATAGTGCAGAGTTATATAACATTAGCCTAGCACCACATAGTGCAGGGTTATATAACATTAGCCTAGCGCCACATAGTGCAGAATTATATAACATTAGCCTAGCGCCACATAGTGCAGAATTATATAACATTAGCCTAGAACCACATAGTGCAGATTTATATAACATTAGCCTAGCACCACATAGTGCAGAATTATATAACGTTAGCCTAGCACCACATAGTGCAGAGTTATATAACGTTAGCCTAGCACCACATAGTGCAGAGTTATATAACGTTAGCCTAGCACCACATAGTGCAGATTTATATAACATTAGCCTAGCACCACATAGAGCAGATTTATATAACCTTAGCCTAGCACCACATAGTGCAGAATTATATAACATTAGCCTAACACCACGTAGTGCAGAGTTATATAACATTAGCCTAGCACCACATAGTGCAGAATTATATAACAGTAGCCTAGCACCACATATTGCAGATTACATAATTCTGCATATAGTACAGCCTTGTATTAGCCTAGCACCACATAGTGCAGATTTATATAACATTAGCCTAGCACCACATAGAGCAGATTTATATAACATTAGCCTAGCACCACATAGTGCAGAGTTATATAACATTAGCCTAGCACCACATAGTGCAGAGTTATATAACATTAGCCTAGCACCACATAGTGCAGAGTTATATAACATTAGCCTAGCACCACATAGTGCAGATTTATATAACATTAGCCTAGCACCACATAGTGCAGAGTTATATAACATTAGCCTAGCACCACATAGTGCAGAGTTATATAACATTAGCCTAGCACCACGTAGTGCAGAGTTATATAACATTAGCCTAGCACCACATAGTGCAGAGTTATATAACATTAGCCTAGCGCCACATAGTGCAGGGTTATATAACAGTAGCCTAGCACCACATATTGCAGATTACATAATTCTGCATATAGTACAGCCTTGTATTAGCCTAGCACCACATAGTGCAGAATTATATAACATTAGCCTAGCACCACATAGTGCAGAGTTATATAACATTAGCCTAGCACCACATAGTGCAGAGTTATATAACATTAGCCTAGCGCCACATAGTGCAGAATTATATAACATTAGCCTAGCGCCACATAGTGCAGAATTATATAACATTAGCCTAGCACCACATAGTGCAGAATAATATAACATTAGCCTAGAACCACATAGTGCAGATTTATATAACATTAGCCTAGCACCACGTAGTGCAGAGTTATATAACATTAGCCTAGCACCACATAGTGCAGAATTATATAACATTAGCCTAGCACCACATAGTGCAGAGTTATATAACAGTAGCCTAGCACCACATATTGCAGATTACATAATTCTGCATATAGTACAGCCTTGTATTAGCCTAGCACCACATAGTGCAGAATAATATAACATTAGCCTAGCACCACATAGTGCAGAATTATATAACATTAGCCTAGCACCACATAGTGCAGAGTTATATAACATTAGCCTAGCACCACATAGTGCAGAGTTATATAACATTAGCCTAGCACCACATAGTGCAGAATTATATAACATTAGCCTAGTACCACATAGTGCAGAGTTATATAACAGTAGCCTAGCACCACATAGTGCAGAGTTATATAACATTAGCCTAGCGCCACATAGTGCAGAATTATATAACATTAGCCTAGCACCACATAGTGCAGAATTATATAACATTAGCCTAGCACCACATAGTGCAGAATTATATAACATTAGCCTAGCACCACATAGTGCAGAATTATATAACAGTAGCCTAGCACCACATAGTGCAGGGTTATATAACAGTAGCCTAGCACCACATATTGCAGATTACATAATTCTGCATATAGTACAGCCTTGTATTAGCCTAGCACCACATAGTGCAGAATTATATAACATTAGCCTAGCACCACATAGAGCAGATTTATATAACATTAGCCTAGCACCACATAGTGCAGAATTATATAACATTAGCCTAGCACCACATAGTGCAGAGTTATATAACATTAGCCTAGCACCACATAGTGCAGAATAATATAACATTAGCCTAGCACCACATAGTGCAGATTTATATAACATTAGCCTAGCACCACATAGTGCAGAGTTATATAACGTTAGCCTAGCACCACATAGTGCAGATTTATATAACGTTAGCCTAGCACCAGATAGTGCAGAATTATATAACATTAGCCTAGCACCACATAGTGCAGATTTATATAACGTTAGCCTAGCACCAGATAGTGCAGAATTATATAACATTAGCCTAGCACCACATAGAGCAGATTTATATAACATTAGCCTAGCACCACATAGTGCAGAATTATATAACATTAGCCTAACACCACATAGTGCAGAGTTATATAACATTAGCCTAGCACCACATAGTGCAGAGTTATATAACATTAGCCTAGCACCACATATTGCAGATTACATAATTCTGCATATAGTACAGCCTTGTATTAGCCTAGCACCACATAGAGCAGATTTATATAACATTAGCCTAGCACCACATAGTGCAGAATTATATAACATTAGCCTAGCACCACATAGTGCAGAGTTATATAACATTAGCCTAGCACCACATAGTGCAGAGTTATATAACATTAGCCTAGCACCACATAGTGCAGAGTTATATAACATTAGCCTAGCACCACATAGTGCAGAGTTATATAACATTAGCCTAGCGCCACATAGTGCAGAATAATATAACATTAGCCTAGCACCACATAGTGCAGATTTATATAACATTAGCCTAGCACCACATAGTGCAGAATTATATAACATTAGCCTAGCACCACATAGTGCAGAATTATATAACATTAGCCTAGCGCCACATAGTGCAGAATTATATAACATTAGCCTAGCACCACATAGTGCAGAATTATATAACATTAGCCTAGCACCACATAGAGCAGAGTTATATAACATTAGCCTAACACCACATAGTGCAGAGTTATATAACATTAGCCTAGCACCACATAGTGCAGAGTTATATAACATTAGCCTAGCACCACATAGTGCAGAGTTATATAACATTAGCCTAGCACCACATAGTGCAGAATTATATAACATTAGCCTAGCACCACATAGTGCAGAGTTATATAACATTAGCCTAGCACCACATAGTGCAGAGTTATATAACGTTAGCCTAGCGCCACATAGTGCAGATTTATATAACGTTAGCCTAGCACCAGATAGTGCAGAATTATATAACATTAGCCTAGCACCACATAGAGCAGATTTATATAACATTAGCCTAGCACCACATAGTGCAGAATTATATAACATTAGCCTAGCACCACATAGAGCAGAGTTATATAACATTAGCCTAGCACCACATAGAGCAGAGTTATATAACATTAGCCTAGCACCACATAGTGCAGAATTATATAACATTAGCCTAACACCACATAGTGCAGAGTTATATAACATTAGCCTAGCACCACATAGTGCAGAGTTATATAACATTAGCCTAGCACCACGTAGTGCAGAGCTATATAACATTAGCCTAGCACCACATAGTGCAGAGTTATATAACATTAGCCTAACACCACATAGTGCAGAGTTATATAACATTAGCCTAGCACCACATAGTGCAGAGTTATATAACATTAGCCTAGCACCACGTAGTGCAGAGCTATATAACATTAGCCTAGCACCACATAGTGCAGAGTTATATAACATTAGCCTAGAACCACATAGTGCAGATTTATATAACATTAGCCTAGCACCACATAGTGCAGAATTATATAACATTAGCCTAGAACCACATAGTGCAGATTTATATAACATTAGCCTAGCACCACATAGTGCAGAGTTATATAACAGTAGCCTAGCACCACATATTGCAGATTACATAATTCTGCATATAGTACAGCCTTGTACTAGCCTAGCACCACATAGTGCAGAATTATATAACATTAGCCTAGCACCACATAGTGCAGAGTTATATAACATTGCCTAGCACCACATAGTGCAGGGTTATATAACATTAGCCTAGCACCACATAGTGCAGGGTTATATAACATTAGCCTAGCACCACATAGTGCAGAATTATATAACATTAGCCTAGCACCACATAGTGCAGAGTTATATAACATTGCCTAGCACCACATAGTGCAGAGTTATATAACATTGCCTAGCACCACATAGTGCAGAGTTATATAACATTAGCCTAGCACCACATAGTGCAGATTTATATAACATTAGCCTAGCACCACATAGTGCAGATTTATATAACATTAGCCTAGCACCACATAGAGCAGATTTATATAACATTAGCCTAGCACCACATAGAGCAGAGTTATATAACATTAGCCTAGCACCACATAGTGCAGAATAATATAACATTAGCCTAGCACCACATAGAGCAGATTTATATAACATTAGCCTAGCACCACATAGTGCAGAATTATATAACATTAGCCTAGCACCACATAGAGCAGATTTATATAACATTAGCCTAGCACCACATAGAGCAGAGTTATATAACATTAGCCTAGCACCACATAGTGCAGAATAATATAACATTAGCCTAGCACCACATAGAGCAGATTTATATAACATTAGCCTAGCACCACATAGTGCAGAGTTATATAACAGTAGCCTAGCACCACATAGTGCAGAGTTATATAACATTAGCCTAGCACCACATAGTGCAGAGTTATATAACATTAGCATAGCACCACATAGGCTAATGTTATATAACTCTGCACTAACACCACATAGTGCAGAGTTATATAACATTAGCCTAGCACCACATAGTGCAGAGTTATATAACATTAGCCTAGCACCACATAGTGCAGAATTATATAACATTAGCCTAGCACCACATAGTGCAGAATTATATAACATTATCCTAGCACCACATAGTGCAGAGTTATATAACATTAGCCTAGCACCACATAGTGCAGAATTATATAACATTAGCCTAGCACCACATAGTGCAGAGTTATATAACAGTAGCCTAGCACCACATATTGCAGATTACATAATTCTGCATATAGTACAGCCTTGTATTAGCCTAGCACCACATAGTGCAGAATAATATAACATTAGCCTAGCACCACATAGTGCAGAATTATATAACATTAGCCTAGCACCACATAGTGCAGGGTTATATAACATTAGCCTAGCGCCACATAGTGCAGAGTTATATAACATTAGCCTAGCACCACATAGAGCAGAATTATATAACATTAGCCTATTGCCAGTTTTCTAAATCAAAGTATTTCAGAAATATTTATCTATAACAACTAATTATACAGACTGCCGCTCTTGGCTCTAATGAGCGGGTCTGTTTCTTTCCTAAGCGCATCGGGCATGGTGTCTAGTCACAGACGGCCCCATCGCGCCATTTAACTAAATGTAGCTCGCTCCCGCTCTGGTCTTAATGTTTAATGGTGCGATCGGCCCGGCTGTGACTAGACAGCGTGCCCAGATGCGCTTAGGAAAGAAACAGACCCGATCAGTAGAGCATGGAGCGGCGGTCTGTAAATTAGTTTTCATAGATAAATATTTCTGAAATACTTTGATTTAGAAAACTGGCGCTAGGCTAATGTTATATAATTCTGCACTATGTGCAGAATTATATAACATTATTTGGTGCATTTACTGGCCCTTTAAGATAGAAGCGGAACCATTTATTTGAAAAGAGCTGTTCTCGATGATCACTGTTCTGAAGGACAGGTACAAATCTTTATGTATTACGCGATCTTTGAGCAACAAACTTGCAGCAAGTTTTTTTTTCACTTAGATAGTTTTACAACAGAATTAAAGGGACAGGAAACTCAAATTTGTTTTCCAATTTACTTCTATTATCTAATTTGTTTTGTTCAATTATAATCCTTTGTTGAAAAGGAAACCTAGGTAGGCTCAGGAGCTGCTTATTGGTGGCTGCACATGTTTGCCTCATGTTATTGGCTCACCTGATATGTTTATTTAGCTCCCAGTAGTGCATTGCTGATTCTTCAACAAATAATACCAAGAAAATAAAGCAAATTAGATAACAGATGTAAATTGGAAAGTTGTTTGAAACAGTTTTTTCTATCTGAATCAAGAAATACATTTTTGGGGTTTAATGTACCTTTAAGGCCATAGAGCGTGTCATTTTCGATCCATAGACCCTAACTAGCTATTTAGATCATGTATTTTCTCATTTAAACACCCAGATTGTACAGTGGAAGCTTGTGAGCCGATTTGATCCTTAATATATTTGCAATATAAATTTTGCTGAAAAAAAGGGTAAATACTGTAACTCTGTGCTCTGGCAAATAACTGTATTATCCTTTGTATCTAGACAAGCAGTGCTTTTAATGGAGTTATTGTTATTTATTGGAAAATGACTGGTATTAGCACATTAGCAGTGGGGAAATAACTAAAAGAAACAGCCATCTCTGGTTTTACCTTCTCTCCTTTGCTGTAGAAAGCTGTATATTTCCTAATTGCTAGGTATGAAACTGACAGCTCCGGAGCTCATGACAACCATTAAAATTCAGGGTTATAATCACAGATTCTGTAAAGTATAGGCACAGTTTACCTCTCTGTAAGCATAGGATCAATGAAAAGGTAACCTAATCTTCATCTATTGTCAATTAAGCTGTTTGCTCCACATATCATAATATAGGAACTGTGAGTAACAAATACAAAACGTGAACTACCATTATTATGTAGCTCATGTTGATTTTTTTGCTGTATATGTGTCTAATAAACTGAAGACTCCACAATCTGCCAAGAAATAGCCAGTATAAAATGAATGAATAATAAAGTAATACAAATAATAAAAGGCTAAAAAGGGTTTGTAGAGAGCCTTGTTTGCACATTCTCTTTAATAGACTGTTTTATATATGTCCCTAATTGTCCTCAGAAGCATAGATAGATAAAGGGTAGCCTAGGTTTCGACAGGGCCCCTTCTTCATCAGACTTTCCTCTGTTGAAGGTGTCTAGCCTTTGAAACACTAATGAGCTTTGTGCACAGATATATCACTTTAAAGGGACAGTCAACACCAGAATTTTTGTTGTTTAAAAAGAAGGATAATCCATTTATTACCCATTCCCCAGTTTTGCATAACCAACACTGTTATAGAAATACACTTTTTATCTCTGTGATTACCATGTATCTATTTCAGTTCTTTTGACAGACTTGCATTTTAGCCAATCAGTGCTCATTCCTGGGTAACTTCACATGCATGAGCTCAATGTTATCTATGTAAAACTCATGAACTAATGCCCTCTAGTGGTGCATTCAGATTAGAGGCAGTCTTCAAGGTCTAAGAAATTAGCATATGAACCTCCTAGAATTAGCTTGCAACTAAGAATACCAAGAGAACAAAGCAAAATTGGTGATAAAAGTAAATTGGAAAGTTGTTTAAAATCACATTTAAATCATGAAAGTGTTTTTTGGACTTGACTGTCCCTTTAAAGGACAATGCTGACAAAAATAACAGAAATTTCTAGTAAGCATTTATTTTGTAACAGCTGTCCTGGTTCATTGTAATAAACACTACCCTCTTTCATCTCATTTCTTTATGTTACATATTATGGGGCCGATTTACTATGCAGCATATTCTGCTGCTTCCGCGCGATCCTTCAGGCTCGCTGGAAACAAGAGTTAAGAAGCATCGGTTCTAAGACCACTGCTTCTTAACTCGTCTGCCACCTCTGAGGCAGCGGACAGCAATCATCCCGATTGGATACAATCGGGATGATTGACAACCCCTGTTAGCTGCCGATTGGCCGCAAATCTGCAGGGGGCGGCACTGCACAAACATTTCACTATAAATGCTTGTGCAATGATAAATGCCGACAGCGTATGCGATGTGGGGCGGACATGATTCACTACAGCGGATCATGTCTGTTCCCAGATTCATAAATCGTCCCCTCTGTGTCTTTATGATAGAACAGTGTGGGAGTTATCAACGGCTTTGGGTGTTAGACACACAGGTGAAAATCACCATCTTTAAAAAACATACAAGGAAGCCAGACAGCCTGAGTACGTAGAGAGCACAAGGAGAGAGGAGGATCCAGTTGATTAAAGAGCATTACACATTGCTTGAGTATGCTTTTCTTTTCCTTACACGTTGTTGTTATAGTTAAATTCTGGACAGTTGTAGTAACAAAACAGTATGGCTATCTTACCCATTGCTACACCCTCTGGGGTATTTTACTCTTTTGATTTGCCACTCAGCTCATCTGTTTTGTTTTACTTGCATTGTTTTGCTCTAACTTGTTTTGTTATATTGTTAAAGGGACACTGTACCCAAAAATTTTCTTTCGTGATTCAGATATAGCATGAAATTTTAAGCAACTTTCTAATTTACTCCTATTATCAAATTTTCTTCATTCTCTTGGTAACTTTATTTGAAATGCAAGAATGTAAGTTTAGATGCCGGCCCATTTTTGGTGAACAACCTGGGTTGTCCTTGCTGATTGGTGGATAAATTCATCCACCAATAAAAAAGTTCTGTCCAGAGTACTGAAACCAAAAAAAAGCTTAGATGCCTTCTTTTTCAAATAATGATAGCAAGAGAATGAAGAAAAATTGATAATAGGAGTAAATGAGAAAGTTGCTTAAAATTGCATGCTATTTCTGAATTACAAAAGAAAAAATTTGGGTACAGTGTCCCTTTAACATAACATATGGAAATGGGATGTATATCCATATGGGAGCTGTGTCTTTGTATATCAGACTACATTAAAGGGATACTAAATCCAATTTTTTTCTGTTTCATGATTCAGCTAGAGCATGCAATTTTAAGCAACTTTCTAATTTACTCCGATTATCAATTGTTCTTTGTTCTCTTGCCATCTTTATTTGAAAAAGCAGGAATCTAAGCTAAGGAGCAGGCCCATTTTTGGTTCAGCACCCTGGCTAGCACTTGCTAATTGGTGGCTACTTTTAGCCACCAATCAGGAAGCACTACCCAGGTGCTAAACCAAAGATTGTCCGGCTCCTAAGCTTACATTCTTGATTTTCAAATAAAGATACCAAAAGAATGAAGAAAAATTGATAATAGGAGTAAACTAGAATGTTGCTTAAAATTGCATGCTCTAGCTGAAGCATGAAAGAAAAGAATTGGTGTTAGTATCCCTTTAATGTTAAAGGGACAGTCTACTCCGGAATTTTTATTATTTAAAAAGATAGATAATCCCTTCATTACCCATTCCCAGTTTTGCATAACTAACACTTCCTTGTCTATAAGCTAGGGATGGACAAATGTTTTACCTTATTAGAAAAAAAAACAAATTTTAATACATTCGTGCTTTTCGAATTTCAAATGTTTGCACAACATTTTAACATTTATTTATGTTTAAATATTTTTATTGGTAACGTAATTCTTGTTTACTTACAATACAAAAGTTGATCAACCATTTCTCCAGAAACATAAACAGCAAGATAACAGGAGATGACAATCCCAATATACCCAAACAGTGTTCTCCACCCTCCCCCACACCCCAATACATTTCATAGACCCAAAGAGACCTATCTTTGCAGGGCCGCCATCAGGGGGGTGACAGGGGTGACTCCTGTCAGGGGCCCAATGGGCCAGGGGGGCCCCATGAGGCAAGAACTAAAAAAAAAAAAAAAAAAAAAAAAAAATTTTTTTTTTTTTTTTTTTTTTTAAATTTGTCAGCCACCAGTGGGTACTACAGCAGAGTGCTAATTGAGCATGGGAAATGTTATTACAAGGAGTAAAGTATTAGCATTTGAGAGGATTTCTGAGTGTGCACTAAACCACTATGCACAGTGTGAGACAGACTTGGCACTTTGTTTGTACGGTGTGTGCCTGAGTCAGACGGCAGATCACTTTCATTTGCAGAGGAGGTAGGACTTATTTAGCAGATGTTTTTTTGTTTCTTTGTGCAATTTCGGATTGTAACTTCAGTGTGGTAGTAATTGTATGGTGGGGCCAGGGGTCCATAAAAACAATTTTTTTAGCAACAGTGTATTTATGATTATTTGACAATGCTGTAGAAATTCTATTTTTAAAACCACGCAGAAATGTTTACTCCTCAATACACAAACGGTAGGTGCCCTTTTAGCAGATATGCATTTTTTTTTATTTGAAATGAGACAGGTTAACTCCACAGCTGGCTTAATTTTGAAATACATACCAACAAGCCTAAATCCTGCATTTAACAAGATCTAATGGTATGAGAACCACAGCTTATGGTTCCACCAAGACCATATAGAGTACAGCATTTCCAAAATCCATAAGTACAGCTGACAGATGGGAACATTTGTACACTATATTTGAAGTTGTGCTCTTGGTTGGGGAAAATAGGGAAAAAACTAACTGTCAACCTTTTAAAAGTACTTTTCTTTATCTAGCCATCTACCCAGATCATTAATGTACAATTTTGAATTCACAGAATTATTTTTGTTTGCACATTTACAAATATGATTCTTTAAAAAGTGATCTCTTAATTTCTGCAATTTCTTTATCATGCATGTCACACACTGTTGATTTAGGGGATGCAAGGTGCATAAATGTTTCCTCCTGTGAGTGTTTATGTGGGTGTCTGTGTTTATGTCTTTGTGCTTTGGTTTGTGTCTCTATGAGTGTGTATGTATTTGTATTCTGTGGGTCTCTCTGTGAGGGTGGGTGTGTATGTCTGTGCATTTTCTGTGGATGTCTGTGAGGGTGTGTGCATATGTCTTTGTTCTTTTTCTATGGGTGTCTTTGTGAGGGTGTGTGTATGTTTGTCTTTGTGTATTTTCTCTTTATGCCTCTATGAGGGTGGGTGTGTATGTCTGTGTTTTCTGTGGATGTCTCTGTGAGGGTGTGTGTTTTCTGTGGGTGTCTCTGTGAGGGTGTGTGTATGTCTTTGTGTGTTTTCTGTGGATGTCTCAGTAAGGGGGTGTAAATGTATATGTCTTTCTGTGTTTTATGTGGTTGTCTCTGTGTGTGTGTGTATGTCTTTGTGTGTTTTCTGTGGGTGTCTCAGTGTGTGTGTGTGTGTGTGTGTGTATGTCTGTGTGTTTTCTGAGGCTGTCTCTGTCGGTGTTTCCTTGGGTGTATGTGCAAGTTTGTGTTTGAGTTTGTGTGTGTGTGTGTCCATTGTCTGTTCCTTTTTAGGACATTTTGACCTTACTACTGATTATTCACATCTTTCTACAGACTTTGAGACTAATGAGACCTTTCCGGAAGTCACCTAATCCACCATTTAACCTTTAAATTATTGTTTAGGCAGTTCAGGGCCCTTCCATTCAGCCACTGCATGCTGTTGTCATCATTTAGTTGACATCTTCCTTTACAAAAAGATAATCAGAACTTCATATTTTGCTTTCTAAATCTCTTTTTTTACAAAACTGTAGTCTACCTCATTACTTGTCAGGTCAATGTCAGTGTCTGTTTGGGTGTCTGAGTGTGTTTCTTTGCATGTCTGCTAGAGTGTCTATATGTGAATCCTTCTGTGTGAGTGTGTGTGTGTGTTTCAGTATATGAGTGTGTCTGTGTGTTTGTATGTTACTACCTTTACAACATTTCCAAGTTTAAATAGACACTTAAGAATAAAGTGCATATACGTTTTAGTCACTTGGTCAAAAATTGCACATGTCAAAGGGTGGGGGGGGGGGGGAGTTTGTCTGTGTGTTTGTAACTACCTTTACAACATTTCCAAGTTTAAATAGGCACTTAAGAATAAAGTGCATATACGTTTTAGTCACTTGGTCAAAAATTGCACATGTCAAGGGGGGGGGGCCCTGATCAATGGTTAAGTCAGGGGCCCCAAAATTTCTAGTGGCAGCCCTGTATCTTTGTGTGTAGAGGATTCTGGAATATTACATCAGTATTCAGAGATTTCCAAGTTGAACCTCTGTATCTTGGAGATTGTTCCAGATAGATTGTTACAGAATTATCATCATGTAAGTCCGTTGCTCAATAATAGAACAGCAAAAAAACAAGGGTGATAAGTTCTTAATTCTCGTAATGATCAAGTAAACATTTAGATTAAAGTAAGTAGTTGTCCTTAAAACTCCTTTCAAACAAAACGGTTTCAGAAAGGGTAGGGGGGGGGAACGGAGGGGGAGAGGGAAAAGAGAAGAGAAGGGGGAAATAGTGTCCCCACTCCCAGCGATCCTCCAAGGCCTACGGGAAATGTTCAGACCCAGTTTCTAGGGGTCAAGTCGGCCAGCACGTTCTCCTCTGGGGGGTGTCGCATTGCTAATCCAGTAGTACCATATCTTTTGAAAAGAGGCCCTATTATTTAACGTGTCTGTTGCGTATTCATACATAGTATAGGTGTGGCATATTTTATGATATATTTCTAACCATGGGGGTGATCCTATCTTCCAGTATTTTGCAATGCAAACCCTTGTCACTGTGCACAGAATTCTGATGAATGTATTGATATATCTATGGAATCTATCTATGTGTTCGTGTAGTAATGCTTGTTGGATAGTGAGTGTAACCTCTTCCTCCAGTATTTGGCTAATAAGGGCAGAGAGTTTTTGCCATGTCCCCTGTATTTCCCTACACTCCCACCACATGTGTTTATAGGATCCCAATTCCCCGCACCCTCTATAACATAAGTTGCTGCCATTTGGCTGTATATGGGCCGTCCTCATTGGGGTTAAGTACCATCTAAATAGGGTCTTTGTGACATTTTCCTTTAGATCCATACTAATTAATCCCTTATCAGCTACTTGGAATAGTTCCTCCCATTCGTGTACTTCTTTACTTATGTTCAAGTCTTTCTCCCATTTTACCATTATCATGGATTTAGTTCTGTTTGGAGGCGTCTGTAGTGTTATGTATATTTTAGAGATATTGTGTTTGGTCCTTGTAGGATTTGTGCCATAGGTCTCTAACACCGTCGATTGTCCCTTTTTTGAGTTTTTCAGGAATAAGTGCAAGGAGGAGCGTAACTGAAGATATAGGTACCAGTGGAGCTTTATAGGAATCAGTTTTGTCTGTAACTGGGTAAAAGGAAGTAACTGTCCCCCCTGTATCACATCCGCTACTCTGTAAAGCCCCTTGTTTTCCCATTTGGCCACTAGTCTGCGGGAGTCTCCTGATAAGAGGCATCTAATTGGTGTCATTAAAGAGAATTCCGGGAACAAGTCTGCTCTTTTAAGTGTCTGTGTCCAAGTCTTTATGGTCAGGTCCGTGGTATATGTTTTAGTATGTGTCTTAGTTGGGTGAGTAGTTTGTTCGTCCCATAGAATCGAGTCTCTTTCCTCCCACCCCCCCAGTTCCATCTCCAATAATACCCAGGTGGCCTCTTCCGACCTTCTCAGGAGGCAGGAGTCCTGGGCTAGCCTGGCGGCTTTATAGTATTCCAAGAGATCTGGGGCTCCCACTCTCCCCGCCGCTCTACTCCTACAGACCACCTGTTTTGCTATTCTGGCTGACTTCGGCCCTCTTATAAAAGCTAATATTTCAGCCTGTATTTTAACAAAATCTGTTTTGATCAATTTAATGGGGAGAGCCCGAAAAAGGTATAATATGTGTGGGAGCATGTTCATTTTGACCAGCGCTACTCTTCCCATCCAGGAAAAGCCACACATCCGCCACCCCGAAAGGTCTTTTCTAAATTGGTTAAGGAGTGGAGTATAGTTGTATTTATACAACAATTGCATCTGAACCGGAAGATTGATACCTAGATATCTTATTGTTTTGGGAGCCCACCGAAACTCGAAGTTGAGTTCTATTATTTTCCGTGTGTGTGGGGGAATGGCCACCGGGAGGAGCTCGCTTTTTTCCACATTTATTTTATATTCCGATATATTTGAGAATTGACTCAGTAACAAATGTAAGATTAGGAAGCGATATGAGCGGCTTAGTAATGGTGAGCAAGAGGTCGTCCGCAAATAAAGAAATTTTGTATTCAGAGTGGGCTGCTTGAACTCCCGATATGTCCGGGTGGGCCCGAATCTTGTCCGCCAGCGGTTCAATACAGAGGGCGAACAACAGGGGCGACAGAGGGCACCCCTGTCTCGTCCCGTTCAATATGGGGAAAGAATTGGACCTATACCCCCCCCGAAGTTACTTGGGCCCGTGGGTTGGAGTATATAGCCCGCAGAGTGGACAGAAAAGTGTCACCGAAACCCATCTCCTCCATGACTGCAAACATATATTTCCAGTCTATTCTATCAAACGCCTTCTCAGCATCCAGTGATAGGATCAGAGAAGGCGTCTGTGTTTTTTCTAGGTAGTGAACTAAATTAATCACTCGTCTGATGTTGTCTGGGGCTTCTCTATGCTGTATGAACCCCACTTGGTCAGGGTGGACTAGAGATGGCATGATCGGTTTAAGGCGGTTGGCTAAGATTTTTGTAAAGATCTTAAGATCCTGGTTAATTAAAGATATAGGACGATAGTTTCTGCATTTTTTGTGGTCCTTATCTGGTTTGGGAATAACTACTATTTTTGCATCTAACAACTCCCGGGGGATGGGATTACCTTCCAGAATGAAATTACAAAACTTGGTTAAGTGAGGGACAAGTGTGCTTTTGAAAAGTTTATAATATTCTCCTGGGAAACCATCGGGGCCTGCTGCTTTCCTCGGTTTCTCTGCAGGAGTTATCTGGGCATCAAGGGCGTCTCTTTGTTCTATTGTAAGCGATGTCAGTCTGCAGTCATTTAAGAATTTTCCCGTTTGGGTCATTGTCTCCGTGTTATGAGTCACTTTTTCCCCGTCATAGAGTTTGCCATAAAAGTTTGCAAAGGTATCAACTATCTCCTGGGGGTGGGAGTTTAACATTTATTTAAAGGGACAGTCAACGCAAAAAAAAAGTATTGTTTAAAAATTTAGATAATCCCTTTATTACCCATTCCCCAATTTTGCACAGAAAACATAGTTATATTAATACACTTTTTACCTCTGTGATTACCTTGTATCTAATCATCTTCTGACTGCCCCTGATCACATGACTTTATCTATTGACTTGCATTTAAGCCAATTAGTGCTGTGTTGTTAGAATCCACGGGTGTGAGCACAATGTTATCTATATGGCTCACATGAACTAGCACTCCCCTGTTGTGAAAAGCTAATACAAAGCATGTGATCAAGGGGCTGTCTTTAGTGACTAAAAAATAGACAGAAATTTAGAGGCTTAAAGGTTATAAAATATATTAATATAACTATGTTTTTGTGCAAAGGTGGGGAATGGGTAGTAAAGGCATTATCTATTTTTTAAACAATAACATTTTTTGTGTTAACTGTCCCTTTAATGTAATAGTATTTCTGATGCTATCTTTAAATGTAATATTCAATTCAAATTTTTCTATTTCCAGTATTGCATAATTAGAATCGAATTACGCAATATTCAAATTTGAAACATTTGAATCTATACATTTGTAACAGTATTTCTAATGCTGTCTTAAAATTTAATATTTTAATTATGCAATATTTGAAATAGAACAATTCAAATTGATATATTTGTATCTATTATGTATTAACCTGCTTTATTGTTTTTATTTAAACATAAAATAGTCTTTCTGATGCATCTTGCTATTAGAGTATCTTTTTAGGGGGCCTTTTTATGTGAAAAAAATACCCAGCTGACTATATTAAAAACAAAATGTATTGGTGGGAGAAAATGAATATATATTTATGAATATAATAACTGAACAGTATGTAAGTATAAAATGTAATTAATAAAAAATGCCAATCAATTTGGTTTTAAAGGGACAATAAACACTTTGAGGTGGTAATATAACATGATAAATTGTATATAGAAATAAAAGTCTGCCTTATACTTTCATTATTTATTCTGTACCATTTTCCTGTAATTCCTTTCTAAAAAAAAATTTTTTAAAAAATGTGAGCCTTTCAGATCCTGTTAGAAATGGAAGTGCAGAACACGGTTATATTCCACACAGCCATTGGCTGCACACTCTAGTAACCTATTTATAACTGTCTCTAATTGGCCACAGCAGAGAAAGTAACCTAAGTTACAAAATGGCAGCACCCCATTAAATAAAGACACTAAGGGCCTATCTATCAAGCTCCGTATGGAGTTTGAAGGCCCGTGTTTCTGGTGAGCCTTCAGGCTCGCCAGAAACACTAGTTATGAATCAGCGGTCTAAAGACCGCTGCTCCATAACCTGTCCGCCCGTTCTGAGGAGGCGGACAGACATCGCCGCAATTCAACCCGATCGAATACTACCGGGTTGATTGACACCCCCCGCAAATCTGCAGGGGGCGGCGTTGCACCAGCAGTTCACAAGAGCTGCTGGTGCAATGTTGAATGCGGAGAGCGTATTGCTCTCCGCATTCAGCGATGTCTATCGGACATGATCTGCTTTTTCGGATCATGTCGGACAGACACACAATAAATAGGCCCCTAAAACTTTACACTTATTTTGTCAATATTTAAACAAATAATGAAACTTTAAAAAAATACAACCACACCTCATCTTTTCTTTGAATGCTCCATTCTACCTAGAATTTTGTTAGGACTAGATTACATGTTGAGCGCTAATTTATCACGCACCAACAAATGGGCAAATTTGCCCATTTACGGGTGCGTGATAAATAACTAGCCATTACAAGTGGCAGGATATTGCCACCGCAAGCTCACGGTAGCAATTAGCACTCTAATTAGCACTGGTTAATTTTCCAAAAGTGCCCCAATTGCCCCCCAAATATAGTAAAGTGTAGTTTATTAAAATAGAAAAAGAGTATCATTTTTTTTTTTTTAATGTAACTGCATGAAGCAGTTTTTAGGGATTTAAGTGAGCAGGTCTGGGGTGTAAGAAAAAAATGGCACTGAAAAGCGCCTTTACTTTGCTGTCTGTGGAGAACTGTCTGTTCTCTATACATACATATATATATATATGTATATGCTTATATACCTATATATGTATGTGTGTATATATATATATATATACACACACATATTAACACATAAATATATAGGTATATATTCATATAATATATATTTAAAATCTGCTGCCCATCGCTGCGCAACTTAGTCCCTTTGCTGTGCTAGGTTCTCATGCCGTGTCTCACAGCATGAGAATAAGGCTCCCATTGGAGCCTACAGAAGTGCGTTCTTGAGAGCAGGATGCTTCCCTGCAATGTGAACGTGAGGTTGTGTTCGCATTGCACCTAACTTGCAAATGTGCACTGGTAATACTAAGTGGAGAGCAAATATTGTGCTTGCGTAAGTAATATTTTGCGCTCCACTCATATCTGGCCCTTAGTCGTACTCTCCATAAGGTAGTGCAGACTTTTTTAGCACGTATAGATTTGCTCGTTATTCATAAACATTATTCAGAGAAGGGGTTCATAGATTTAACCAGACTGCCAAAGTGTACCATAGTATAAAGAAGAACGTTCTGTACTCTGAAAACCTTTACTGATCTTGACTGGAACTTGATGTCCCTGTTTCCGAATGAGCCTTCAGGCTCGCCGGAAACAGTAGATATGAAGCAGCTCCATAACTGGTCCGCTTGCTCTGAGGCTGCGGTCTGCAATCCGCCCGATCCTATATGATCGGGCTGATTGACACCCTCTGCTAGCGCCCAATTGGCTGCAAATTTGCAGGGGACGGCATTGCACAATTAGTTCACAAGAACTGCTTGTGCAATGATAAATGCCGACAGTTTATGCGGTCGGCATTCATAAATGTCTGTCGAACATGATCCGCTGAGCGGATCATGTCAGAAAGACCGATGATAAATTGGCCCCTATATATTCTTCTTTGCACTATGGTTAGTTACCCTGTATGGACACTGGTTCTGTCTAACTATATCTGTTTGTATAGCTTGTCCTATAGATGAATTGGTCAGCTGAAATTTGCTTATATAGGACCTGTATATAATTGCATGATGTGATCCTTATAAAATGCAGTTAGGTTAGTTTGACATGATCTGTCCTTCGTAAATCACAACAGATGTTAAGCTCACAGGTCTGTAATTTCATTGTTGATATATTGATCCCTTTATAAATATGGGCACCATTCTTTGGTACAACCCCAAAACGAAAAGAATAATTGGATATTAAAAATAATAGTTTGGCTATCACTAAACTTATCTTGTTGAGTACCTATGGGTGTATACCCTCTGGCCCTAAGGTTAAATCTACTAGCTTAAAGGGACAGTCAACACCAGAATTTTTGCTGTTTTAAAAGAAAGATAATCCCTTAATTACCTATTCCCCAGTTTTGCATAAGCAACACAATTATATTAATACACTTTTTATCTCTGTGATTACCTTGTATCTAAGCCTCTGCAAACTGCCCCCTTATTTCAGTTCTTTTGACAGACTTGCATTTTAGAATACCAAGAGAACAAAGCAAAATTGGTGATAAAAGTAAATTCGAAAGTTGTTTAAAATTACATTTCCTATTTAAATCATGAAAGTTGTTTTTTTTACTTGACTGTCCACATTATTTTTTTTAAAGGGATAGTAAAGTCAAAGGGCTAGATTACTAGTGGAGCACCATTATTACAAGAGGCTAGTTATTGCTACCACAAGCTCGAGGTAGCAATTAGCGCTCAGAAAGTTATTCAGAGATCAGATTTTCTAAAAGTCCCCAATTGGCTCCAAATGTCAATATAGTAATCTTTATTAAAATAATAAAAATGGTAGCATCTTCCTGTTTTAATAAAGTAAATGAAAAAAGCAGCTTTAAAGGGCTAAAACTGTCAGCTGAGGGGTGTTAGAAAAAAAACGGCACTGAAAAGTGCATTTACAAAGCGTTCTATGGCAACCGTGTGTTCCCTGTAAATATATATGTATTAAATGTGCTAATACGTGTATATCAGGCATATCATCAGTTTACTGATATAAAAGTGAAAATTAATTATTTCCATGATTAAAATAAAGCATAATTCACTTTGGTTGTCAACCTTAGCTTGTACTTTTAGGGCAAGATTTATCAAAGGTTCGGCTGCAGGCTCGCATGAGCAAACCCGCAGCTGAGCGTTAAGAAGCAGCGGTCTGATGACGTTGCTTTTTAAACTCTCTTAGCCACAGGTGCGGATCCATTGCCCAATTTTGGGAGGGGCAATGTGCCAGATTATTGTGTGACATATATACACATACACACACACAGACATATATACACAAACATACACACATATGCACATACACACACAAACATACAAATACACACATATATATACACAAACAAACACATACAGAAACATACACATGCGCATTCACACACAATACGGACATATATACCCAAACACATGCGCACACATGCTCCTACACACACACATATATATATATATATATATATATATATACACACATACACGTCATAAACACAAAACACATACACATACAAACACACATACAGATACATATATACAGTCGGGAATAGAATTAATGTCGGCAAATCTATCCCAATATGTTGATAAGTTCCTTCAGAAACATGTAAAAAATTTAAATTCCTATTTAAGAGACTCTACCCAAGTACTAAATCTATTAGATGAATTACAATGGGATAGTGATATGATACTAGCCACATGTGACGTCACGTCACTTTACACAATAATAAACCATAAAAAGGGCATTAAGGCGATTGAGAATTATCTTAAAAGGGACAAAGAAATGAAAAAAGAGCAGAGAGAGTTCATTCTAAAAAGTATAGATTTTATATTGACAAATAACTATTTTGCATTTGATGGAAAGTATTACCTGCAAATAGAAGGTACAGAGGTTTGCACCTAGCTATGCCAACCTCTTCATGGGAGAATGGGAAGAGAATTTCTTCAATAATAGCAGCTATGGTGTAAACCTCATACTCTATAAAAGATATATAGATGACCTTCTGATCATTTGGCGTGGACCTGACCCAGAACTGTTGAAATTGTTTGAGGATACAGTGGCGACTCTAGGAACAATATATGGGGGGCACATAAGATACCACAGTCAAAACTGGGAGGGCACTAATAATTTTCACCACTCAATCATACCACTGAAAATAATACATACATATACATACATACACATACATACATATACACACAAATTATATATACATACACACACAGTTACACACACACATATATACACAAACATTATACATACCTACACACACACAAATACATACACACACACATATACTTACATACATACACAGTTACACACACACACACACCATACATACAGTTACACACATACATAAATACACACACATACATACACACAGACACACATACATACATACATACACACAATAGTTTCAAATAATTATAGTAATTAATTTAAATATATAGCACATAAAATACTTTAACTATTATTCAGATTGTAAATATATATATACCATGCAATTTAAAGGGACACTGTACCCAAAAATTTTCTTTCGTGATTCAGATTGAGCATGAAATTTTAAGCAACTTTCTAATTTACTCCTATTATCAAATTTTCTTCACTCTCTTGGTATCTTTATTTGAAATGCAAGAATGTAAGTTTAGATGCCGGCCCATTTTTGGTGAACAACCTGGGTTGTCCTTGCTGATTGGTGGATAAATTCATCCACCAATAAAAAAGTGCTGGCCAGAGTACTGAAACAAAAAAAAAAGCTTAGATGCCTTCTTTTTCAAATAATGATAATAAGAGAACGAAGAAAAATTGATAATAGGAGTAAATCAGAAAGCTGCTTAAAATTGCATGCTCTTTATAAATTACAAAAGAAAAAATTTGGGTTCAGTGTCCCTTTAATTTCAAAACCAGTGACAGCTTGTCCCTGTAAGTCTGTCACTGTGCATTGTGAGGTAGTGTACTTTTCTGATTATCCAAATCTTAGAACATACAGTGTCTCACAAATAATACAAATTACTGTGATCTCCAGTAGTTTAACTTCTTTTTTTTTTCTGGGATGGAAGAAATAACAGTTTTTCCGACAAGAGAGGAGTCTGTCTGACAGTTAGTTGTTCAGAGGCATTCCATACTGATTTAATGAGGCAGGTCACAGGGCGGCTATGATAACGAGCCCAGCTCAAAGCATTTTTAACCTTTGATGTCTGCTGTATTTTGTGTGCATTTTGTCTGCATAAGGACATTTAAAATAAGTCAACTTGCACACCCAAATTACCAAGAACTAGTTGGTAATGGTAACAGTAAATTTGGGGAGTTTTTTTTTTTTTAACGTTTACACAGTCACTTTATCTGAAACAGTGAATCATCATCATGTATTTTCTCTTACCCCAGAATCAGATGATGATCTTCTCTATCATGGACCGGACTGGTCTTTCTGTGCCACTGCCAGACACTGCAGACAGCCAGTGCCTGCTAGTGCCGCACCTTCCCTTCTGCACACAGCACCTGCTGGCCTGGCTCCTCCCTCTTCCTCTCCAGTGAGTCTGTGGTCATGTTCCTTGTGCTGCTGAGCCTGTAAAGGAACGTGACCTGACTGGAACTTTACTGGAGGAGCCAGGAGGAGCAAATAATGCCAACATGCATGGGGTATATTGGAGTGAAGCGGTGCTGCGTGTAGAGCTGGCACGAGGCACGTGTTGTGGTGGGTGGGTGGGGGTTTGAAGTGTGAAAACGGGTCAGGGAAGCGCGCTGTCGCTGCACAATCAATTACCCTCAGTAATTCATTCTCATCGATCTCACGACTCACTCAAAATAAAAAACAGTCACCACTCACCGGCCCAGAGTAAAAAAAGAAGAAACAACATACAACAATTTAAAAAAAAATCATGCAAGTGGCTGGGGGCTGGCTGGACAAGCCATAACCTATGGGGGGCAAATGCCCCCCCCCCCTTGCCCCCCTGTAGTGACGCCACTGGATATGAATAATAATACAAAAGGATTAGTATTTACCCATAATTATAGTAAGAACTGTAAATACAAAAAGAACACAGAGCGCAACCCACTCTGAACGTAAAACTGTTTAATAGAAGTTTAACAAGTGTAAAATGACATATACAAGCAAGGACGTACATAAAACATAAATAATGCAGGCATTAAAAAATCACCACTCAGCAAAGTCACCACTTGGCATAGACAGTCATCCGTCTCTTTCCAGCACACAGTGTTCCTCCACCGGCTATACCGCTTGTGAAATCCACTGTAGTCCTTCGGAAACCCTTTCAGGGAGCCCAGGACGTAACCGGAACTAGTCAGGGCACGAGGAGCGTCACAGATTCCTATTGATTGGTTGTTATACGCTACTTCAATGTAGCTCGATCATCCACAGTACTCAGAACTCTACGCGTTTCATCGGGTTACGACCCAACTTTTTCAAGAGAATATTTTTATCCTAATTGAAGCCTCCTTTTAAACATGGCGGGGTAAGGCACACCCCCGATATGGAAAGATCTGATAGGTTGATGTTCATTGTCCGTGGGTGAACCTAATCAATGAAGTCCATCACGTGCCCTTATTGTAAAAAACTATAAGTATTCTGAAGAAAAACAGAAATAACAAAGCGCCAGTCAAAACAATACAATTGCCACTAACCTAGCAACCATTAAAATACAATTGTGATCAATTCATACGACATTATAATATATATCTATGTAAAGTGCACTGTTAGTAATATTACAATATAAAAATATAAAATATAGTATATAAAAACCACGATTACATACATGACCATAATTAATGTTAGTACAATTCTTCATCCCTAATTGATATAAATACATAATCTCATAATCAAGAATACAATAATAAAAATACATACAAATTTACACAACATATATAACAAAAAAAGTCAATTCATAAAATGGTATTATTATACTACATAATATACAATATTCTCCTATGAAACATGAAAGAGCAAGGTCTATTAATACTTTCTCAAGCCTGGGTAAACCGGATATTAGTAAGTCAGTTAAGCCTATTCCTATATGTACCACTATTCTTACATAAAGGCCTGAAGATCTAAATCTATATTCAGACCTTTGGGATTATCAGTATTAAGGATTCTGAGTTCGTGAATCCAGAATGTTTCACGTTGCCTCAGACACCTCAATCTATTGTTGGAACAATTAGGAGGAATCCAGTCTAGTACCATGATTCTTAAGCTATTATTGTTAGCCTCATGTGAATGTTTAAAATGAAAGGGTACACTATGGTTTTCAATTTTATTTTTGATGTTACCAAGATGTTCATTGAACCTACTTCTGACCATTCTTTTAGTTCGACCTATGTAATAACAATTACAGTCGCATTTGAGGAGATACACCACAAAATTGGATTTACACGAGAATTTGTTTAACCTTATATGATTTGGTCTGATCTATATTTTCAAACATATCTCCTCTAATAATGCGACTGCACATGTTACAATTCTTTACCCCACAAGGCCAGGTTCCATTTTTACTACTTAGCCAGTGGTTGTTAGAGCTAATGGGGGGGCTTTCATGGATATAAATCTGGAAAGAGCTAACGTATTTTTAAGGTCCCTATTTTTTCTAAAAGTGATGGTGGGCTAATTGGGCAATGACCTCCCTAGAATTGGATCAGAGGTTAAAATTCTCCAGTGTTTTTTTTAAATATTACTTAAGTTATATCTCTACTTCCCTGGCTATAGGTGGTAATGAATCTAATTTCCTCTTTCCCTGAATTGGGAGTCTTATTTCTACTTGTAGGCTCTAACATGGCTCCCCTATCCATATTAGAAATGTTGTCTTTAACAGTAGTCAGGAGATTCTTATCATACCCTTTCTCTGTGAACCTATGATCTAATAACTTAGACTCTTCCAAATAGTCCTCGTAGTGGGTACAATTACGGCGTATCCTCTGATACTGACCAAGGGGAATATTGTTCTTCCACCTTGGGAGGTGTCCACTGTCGGCATTGAGAAAACCATTCTTATCCGTAGGTTTTCGAAAGTTCTTAACAGCAACATGGTTGTTATGATCTACATAAAATATTAAATCTAAGAACTCCATTGCTTCCCTATGAATCTTGCTAGTGAATTTGAGATTCATATTATTATCATTTAAATGTGCAATGAATTTTGTTGCCTCTTCCTCCTGACCCTTCCATATGAAGATCACATCATCGATGTACCTAAAGTAATTAATAATTTTGGTGCTAAAAGGATTATGATTCCAAACATAACTATTCTCAAAAAAATTCATAAAAAGATTTGCATAGGATGGGGCAAATGTGGTCCCCATCGCTGTGCTTCATAACTGTAAATAAAAATTAGAATCAAATTGAAAATAATTATGCTTTAAAATAAACCCAATGCCTATTAAAATAAAATCTTTTTGTAATTAGGGAAGGTGACTATTCTGTAGGCTGTCCTCTACCGCCGTAATGCCCTGGCCATGGGGAATACAAGTGTAAAGGGCCGTGACATCGCACGTCACCCATAAAAATTATTTTTCCCATCTAATACCTTCAAAGGTTCTGATTGTTTGGGTTGTATCTTTAAGAAAGGATCTGGTACTCCGAACAAGGGGTTGCAAAAAATGGTCTATATACGTGGAGAGGTTGCTAGACAGGGACCCTATTCCTGATATAATAGGCCTCCCCAGTGGATCCACTAAGGCTTTGTGCACCTTAGGGAGATGATAGAAAATAGGGACGGAGGGGTCCCTGTCTAGCAAAAAACAGAATTCCTCATTATTCAAGATTCCGCTTAATTTGGCTTGACTCAAAATGTCATTAAGTTCTTTGGTAAATGTAGTAGTTGGATTAAAGGGGAGTCTTTTATAAGTATCCGTATCACCTAAAATTCTTAGTGCCTCCTTTAAATAATCGGGTTTATCCTGCACCACTACTCCTCCACCCTTATCCGCTGTTTTTATCACTATATAAGAGTTATTTTTCAAATTCTGTAACGTAATTCTCTCTTGTTTAGAAAGGTTATCATTAAACCTATTTAACCACTTACCATTTTTACTTTCCCACAATTTGGAGAGATCTGAGCTGACTAGTTTGTTAAATATCTTAATGTGTTCCCCTTGGGCCCCCACTGGAAAAAAATTTGATGGCCTCTTAAAACGGGTCTGTATTAGGGGGGGTTCTTCCTGCTCATCGTGTATGCTTAAATCCATACTAGATTGGGTTGAACTGGAGGCTTCCCCTTGTAGGGAATTAAGTACTTGTAAAGTTTCCAAATCTTGACTATTTAGACTCTCTATAGCGCCAGGGACACTTCTACAATGGGGTTGTTGTTTGATGAAATATCTCTTAAGTGTAATTTTTCTAATATATTTTTGTAAGTCAATATATGTTTCAAATTTATTTAGCGCTTTCTTTGGGGCAAAATTTAAGCCCTTGGCTAACAAGTTGATCTCTTGATTATTCAATTTCTTACTAGTTAAGTCATATATCGACTCCTTGTTCCTATTTATATTCAACTTGTGTAGTCTTGCTCTCTGTACATGTCTCCCTCCTCTATTTCCACGCTTGTTCTTTTTCTTTTTGAGTTCATATGTGGTTTTTGTCTTGACCTCATCCCTTGTGGAGGAGGGAACGTGTGCTCTAACCTTTCTGCCTGTCTGTCCTCTAAAAAACAGTGGCTGCTACTTTGTTTGTTTCTATTTGCTAGTTGTTCTCTCTGATTCCACCCCTGTTGTTCGCTGCCCCCTCCATAATTGTTTTTAGGTTTTGCTCCTTGTCTATCAAACTCACGTGTGGATGTTTTATTCCTATCTTTCTGCTCTCTTGAATAATTTCCCTGAGGAGGGACTCTATTATGATCATAGTTTCGATGGAAACTAGAATAATCACCCTCCCTTGCTGGATAGTATCTGGCATTGTGCACATATGACCGGTTCTCTGGATAGTAAGACTGGCTTCTATCATCAGGGTAGTTTTTTAAAACTTGGGGATTATGGTGATTGAAGACAAAATAGAGACAAAAACACACTTTAAAACAGTTGATTTGAATAACTATGTGCATACAGAAAGCTGCCATCTTAGTTGATGGAAAGAAAATATCCCAATGGGAAAGTGTATAAGAATTCGAAAGAACTGTTCACATACAGAGGACTTTGAAAATCAGGCCATATCCTTAATAGAGAAATTTAATGTAAGAGGCTATATAGGTGAACAGATTAATAATGCAGTAATAAAAGCAAAGAATATGGAAAGAAAAAGCCTCCTAAAATACAAAAATAAATCAGATATTGAAACCAATATTACCCTAAAAGTACCATTCATTAAAAATTATAATGCAGATCATGGGGTAATAAGGAAGACAATTAACAAACACTGGCCCTTGCTTAAGGCAGATCCTATCATAGGTGATAGGTTAACACTAAAACCAAAATTTGTATTTAAGAGAGCAATGAACCTGAAATCAATGATAGCCCCAAGTGACCTAAAACAAAATAAGAGGAAAGGAATAAAGAAACTAGAAGACACTGATCTATCAGGTAAAAATATTTTGTTTTATCCATGCTATATATGCAGAGCATGTCAATATAGCACAAATAAAAAAAGCATTATGGTACCAAATATAAATGAAGAATACATCATTAAAGATCTTATAAGATGTTCACATAAAAACATAATTTATATATTGCAATGTACATGTAACCTTTTTTATCTTGGTGAAACTAAAAGATGTTTACAAGATAGAATTAGGGAACATCTTTGTAATATAGAAAATGAAGTAGATAACACACATCTGTACAACATTTTAAAGATGTACATAAAGGTAGAATCAGTGACTTGAAATATTGGGGTATACAGAAGTGCCAATGAACTGGAGGGGTGGTCACATTGAAAAAAGATTGTTTATCAAAGAAGCTGAATTGATATATAAATTTGACACACTATATCCAAAAGGTCTCAATTCAGAACTCAATCTATCTCCCTTCTTATTTGAATAAATCATCTGGGTTAAAAGACAACCTATTATGAATTTTATAATATTGGAATAGACCAGTGTTTCCCAACGGCGGTCCTCAAGTACCCCCAACAGTCCTGGTTTTCATTATAGCTGAACTAGAGCACAGGTGAAATAATCAGTTGATAAATGAGAGCAGGTTGGTTACTGATGAGCAAATTACTTCACCTGTGCACTGGTTCAGTTATAATGAAAACCAGGGCTGTTGGGGGTACTTGAGGACAGCGGTTGGGAAACACTGGCATAGACAAAGACAGATGTACTTAAGTCCCATTTTATTAATGTTTGTTAATAACTACCTATGTGTTACTAAACTGTGTTTTTAAAACTGTTCTGTATAATATTATTTTGTTTGCTTTAAATGGAATATTTTTTTAGCATCATACCACCTTAAACAATGGACAATAGAATGAAACTAATACCACCTTAAATAAGGCCAATTAACAACGAACCAATAAAAAAGACCAACATGTCTATAAAAGACTATGTTTACCTGCCTAAAACTTATCTTGATAAATCCCATAACAGGGTGAAACGCGTTGACGTTTAAGGCAGCTATATCTGTGCAGGGTGAGGTATATCCCACCAAGAGGTTTATCTTAAACCAACTGATTTATTTATGGACTTTGTTACTATACTTGATAACCCGGGTTATGTATAACATCATCATCAGAATAACCAACAGCAAAATCAACTGTTCCTTACTTGCGTGCTATAAGCTCTAAAAGCGAGTACATTGAACTATGTATCTATTCTGTACCAGTAATTAACTTTTACTGAAACCCTTATTTGGAAAGCCGTTACAACACCTGTGACGTAGCCCCAAAGGTCACATGGGAGCAAGCGGACACCCTGTGGCATAACTGTCAGGGTTTTTTCCCTGCTCTGTTTGCCATGTGCTGCTGGCAGTCATTTTACTCACCTCTTTTGCTGACTCTGGTGCATAGTGTGTGATGCTGCTCATTTCCTGCACACCCTTTTATGGCCAGACTGGTGTACATCATCCGAGTGAGACAGGTTGCAGTCTCAGAATTGTGATGTCATCACTTATTATTTAAAGGGCCTCTGTTCAGTATGCTTTGCCCTTGCGTTGTCTCAGACTTGTTTGTGAGTTACAGTTCCTGTGTATTACCTGGCTGTCTGACGTCCCTCCTGGTTCCTGATCCCTGGCTTGTTCCTGACTCTGCTGTTCTCCTTATTCCTGATTCCGGCTCGTCTGACTACTCGCTTTGGCTCCTGACTCGGCTCGTCTGACTACCAGCTCTGGTTTTGACTCCTGGCTTGTTATTTGACTTGTGGACTTTTTATTATTTTTTTGTTATTAATAAAGGTGCGATTATTTTTGCACTTCTCGTCTGTCAGTCTGATTCCTGGCACCCTGACATTATGCAAGGGCCATGAATCCTGATGGTGCTAATAATCCACCTTAACCTACCATCATTTCCAGGATGGATGAACAGGATCACCGCTTGGATCAATTTGCACTAGCCCTGCAAACCCTGCTGACTCGCACAGCACATTTGGACCAAAGTGTCCCGCAATTATGGCTGCTCCTGTTTCTGCTGCTGCACCCAGTCCTACCAGGAGCATGTCCAGTTCTGCACCTCTACTTCAGCGATATGGAGGCAATCCTATTCAGTGCAGAGGGTTTTTGAACCAGGTGGGCATTTAATTTGAGATGTTACCTCAGGCGTTTCCCTCTGACAGAGCTAAGGTGGGATTTCTCATCATGGACACAGCTTTTGTCTGGGCTAATCCCTTGTGGGAGACTAATAAACCTGTGATTTAAAATTACCCTGAATTTGTGGCCTCCTTTCGAAGGGTATTTGATGTTCCGGCTTGCTCCACCTCTGCTGCTAAACGACTCATGTCCATTCAGCGTTGAGTTCCGTACGCTTGCCGCAGAGGTAGGTTGGAACAATGAAGCCCTTGTTGCCACCTTCTTTCATGGGCTCTCTGATGCGATTAAAGACTAAGTTGCTGCCAGAGATTTACCAGAGGATCTCGAGGCATTGGTATCTTTTTTTATCCAAATTGACATCAGACTCAGAGAGAGGCCCTCTTTCAAGGAGCGCTTGCGGAAGCCTCCTGTTCCGTTGTCTCCTGCGCTTTCGTTCCCACCCATGCCTCCCTCTCCTCCCATGCCTCCTGGTCCCGAGTCACCAGGTACTGCTGTCACGGTTCTCCTTTCCTGGGTGGACTCCTCCATAGTCATCCAGGCTCTGGTTGACTCCGGTGCTGCGGGCTATTTCATTGACAGTGCTTTTGTATCAAAGCACTACATTCCCGTTTTGCCTCAGTCCGTTCTGCTTTCTATTGAGGCCATTGATGGCAGGCCCCTTCAGCCCGCACTCGTTACTCATGAAACCGCTACATCATCCATGGCTGTTGGGGCTCTCCATTTTGAAACCCTCCAGTTCCAGGTGATAAATTCTCTGCATTTTCCAGTTGTTCTGGGTTATCCCTGGCTCCAAAAGCATAATCCAAGTCTCGACTGGTGCAGGTCCGAAATTTTTTCATGGTCTCTGCAATGTATTTCCACTTGTCTTCGGAAACCAGTTAAAGTCTTGTACACTTCTTCGGTATCTCAATTGCCAGAGGAATACCAAGAGTTCCTAGACTTTTTGACAAGGTGCGTGCTAGTACGTTGCCTCCTCACCAGTCTTACAATTGTGCCATAGACTTGCAACCCGGAGCCATTCATCCTCGGGACGGGTTTACCCTCTGTCTGTTGCGGTGAATTGTGCTTTGGAGGAGTATGTTGCCGATTCTCTGTCGCAGGGAATCATCCGCAAATCCTGCTCTCCTGCAGGGGCTGGCTTCTTCTTTGTGAAGAAAAAGAGTGGCGAGTTAAGATAATGCATCAATTATAGGGGTCCTAATCGTCTTAACATTAAGAATGTTTACCCTATTCCGCTCATTACGGAACTCTTTGACCACCTCAAGGGAAGGGAGCTATGGTCTTTACTAAACTTGATTTGAGAGGAGCGTACAATCTCGTTAAGATCAAGGAGGACCACAAATGGAAAACAGCTTTTAACACCAGGAGCGGGCATTATGAGTATCTTGTAATGCCCTTTGGCCTATGTAATGCTCCTGCTGTTTTCCAGGAATTTATTAATGATGTCCTATGAGATATGTTGCAATAGTGTGTTGTAGTGTATTTAGACGACATCCACATACACTCACCCACACTTGAGGCTCATCGTTCTGATGTTACACGGGTTCTTCAGAGACTACGTGAGAACGGCCTGTTTTGTAAACTCGAGAAATGTGAGTTCCATCTCTGTTGCAGGGTTCTCCATGGATCCTGACAAGTTATCTGCAGTTCTGCAGTGGCCTCGCCCAGTTGGTCTTTGGTCTATTCAATGTTTTTTGGGGTTCGCCAATTACTATAGAAAATTTATTAAAAACTTTTCTTCCTTGATCAAACCTATCACAGACATGACCCGTAAAGAGAATGATCCACTCCATTGGTCACCTACTGCCATTAAGGCCTTTGATAGTCTTAAGACTGCCTTTGCTGCCGCTCCAGTTCTGGCTCATCCTAACCCTGTCCTGCCTTTCGTTCTTGAGGTCAATGCGTCTGAGACTGGAGTAGGTGCCCTCTTGTCTCAACGTCCTACGCCTGACGGTTCCTTGCATCCGTGTGGTTTCTTCTCTATGAAATTGTCTCCAGCAGAGTGCAATTATGAAATTGGCGACAGGGAATTACTGGCCATAATTTTGGCACTCAAGGAATGGAGGCATCTTCTCGAGGATACTAGCATACCAGTGCTCATTCTTACTGACCACAAGAATTGAACTTATCTATCTGAAGCAAAACGTTTGTTGCCCCGACAGGCCAGATGGGCGCTATTTTTGTCTCGGTTTAATTATGTGGTCTCCTACCTGCCTGGTAGTAAGAATGTTAGGGCTGATGCTCTCTCTCGACAATTTTCGCCTCTGTCCAAGGAGGAGTTTGTACCTACTCCAGTTATACCTTCTGACCATATTTTGGCTACCATACGTACTAATTTGACTTCTCCCTTGGGGGAGGAGATCCTGGCTGCACAAACAAATGCACCTCCTGAGAAACCTAGTGGTAAGTGTTTTGTCCCTGAGAATCTTCGAACTAAACTTTTGCACACTTACCACTATCATAAAGCCGCAGGTCACCCAGGCAAGAACCAAATGATTTGGTCTGTCACGCGACAATTCTGGTGGCCAGGTCTTCATTCTCATGTTGCTGCGTATGTTGCCTCCTGCTCAGTTTGTGCACAGAATAAGACTCCTCAACATCTTCCTGTGGGTCTTCTTCAACCTATTGCTAATGGTGAGCGTCCTTGGACACATCTTTCCATGGACTTCATTGTCGATCTCCCTGTTTCCAATGGCAATACTGTTATCCTTATGGTGGTTGACCGTTTTTCTAAAATGTCACATTGCATTCCCTTGAAGAAGCTGCCTACCGCTCAGGAGCTTGCTTCAATTTTTGCCCGGGATGTCTTCCGTTTACATGGGTTACCCAAGGAGATAGTGCCGGACTGGGGTAGCCAGTTTGTCTACAGATTTTGGTGCTCCTTTTGTGCTCAAATGGGGATCCAGCTTTCCTTCTCCTCTGCATATCACCCTCAATCCAATGGGGCTGCGGAACAGTCTAATCAAGCTCTGGAACAGTTCCTCCGTTGCTATGTCTCAGATCACCACAATAATTGGTCTGTACTGTTACCTTGGGCAGAGTTTGCTCGTAATAGTGCTATTAATGCTTCCTCCAAGTTATCCCCGTTCATGGTGAATTATGGATTTCAACCATCCTTGTTGCCCGATTCATTCATGTCTCAGGATATGCCGGCTTTGGAAGACCATCTCCGCCAACTCCGTTCTATGTGGGTGCAGATTCAGGATTGCCTTCATCGTTCTATGCAGCACCAAAAGTTCCAGGCTGATCGTAGGCGCCTTCCTACCAGGTTGGTGAGAGGGTTTGGCTGTCCTCCCGGAACTTGAACCTTCGTGTGCCTTCCAATAAACTGGCTCCCCATTATGTTGGTCCTTTTTGAATACTCCGACGGGTCAATCCTAGAGGGTATTTTGTTATCAGGCAGTCTGAGGGTTAACACTGTGTAGACAGTCTTTGCAGAGAATGCAACAGGTAATCAGGAAGTTTGAGGGTTAACACTGTGTAGACAGTCTTTGCAGAGTATGCAACAGATAATCAGGCAGTTTGAGGGTTAACACTGTGTAGACAGTCTTTGCAGAGTATGCAACAGGTAATCAGGCAGTTTGAGGGTTAACACTGTGTAGTCAGAACTTGCAGAATTAATAACATGTAATCAGGTAGTTTGAAGGTTAACACTGTGTTGTCAGAACTTGCAGAGATAGCAACAGGTAATCTGGTAGTTTGAAGGTTAACACAGATTAATCAGTACTTGTTGAGATTGACAACAGGATATCAAGCAGTTTGAAGGTTTACACTGAATAATTGTATTTGCAGAGTTTGGAAACAGGTAAACATGCAGATTGAAGGTTTCACAGAAATTACAGTATTTGAATAGTTTGGCAGTACACAGAGTAGTCAGAATTTGCAGGGTTTGCAGCAGGTAAACAGGCAATTTGAAAGTTTCACAAAACAAACAGTACTTGCATTGTTTGGAGACAGGTAATCAGGAGGTTGAAGGTTAATGCAGCATAGTAAGTCCTTGAAGAGACTGGCAACAGAAAAGCAGCAGTTAGATTCCACAGCGAATTCCTAACAGAAGCCACAGAGTTAAACAAACAAACGGGCACTGGAGAAACAGGAAGCCCGGAATAAAAAGCCTGGTTGTGACATCATCAGGAAGGGGTGGCTCAGACACCTGTCAATCAAGCACACAGAGAGGATTGCAGAGCTTCCCAGCAGCTGAGCGTGACATTGCGTTGTCTCAGACCTGTTTGTGAGAGTTCCAGTTCCTGTGTATTACCTGGCTGTCTGACGTCCCTCCTGGTTCCTGATCCCTGGCTTGTTCCTGACTCTGCTGTTCTCGTTGTTCCTGATCCCGGCTCGTCTAACTACTCGCCTCGTCTGATTATTCCCTTTGGCTCCTGACTCAGCTCGTCTGATTATTCCCTTTGATTCCTGACTCGGCTCGTCTGACTACCAGCTCTGGTTTTGACTCCTGGCTTGTTATTTGACTTGTGGACTTTTTATTATTTTTTGTTATTAATAAAGGTGTGATTATTTTTGCACTTCTTGTCTCAGTCTGATTCCTGGCACCCTGACAATAACACCTGTGAGGAGGGTAAGTGAGCCAGCCTGTGTGTAACAGGAATAGCAGGAGACCGGGCGTACCCCTCAAACGGATTTATTTGGACGAGAGCCACATTGAAGAAAGGTATTCAGCAGAATACATGAACTTGTATATGTACAATAAACGGATAACATCCGTCTGAGTACTGTTTAACATTAAGACTGCTTTGCATTATCCATGAACAACTTGTGTGTTTATAAACACTTGCTATACACAAATACTTAGTTACATAATCAAGGTGGTATTGGTAAATTAGACCAAGTAGGTCTCGAATATTTATTTGCCTATTTTGCACATAATACTGGATGTAGGCTGGTATATACTGCTGCTTATATATTAGCAGATTTCACGTTTTATGCTACATTCTTAATTTGAATTTATTTTGTTTTAGATCTAAGGGAGATGTCCCAGGTCTTTTATTACTCTGTGGATAACACACACACACACATATATATATATATATATATATATATATATATATATATATATATATATAATGTTAGATTACCTCAATAAATTTCCTTTGCATTTTAGACCTATGAGGTTGTAAGAATATTTTCAGTATCTTAAGCTTCTTATAGCACCGTCCCAATACAATTTTAGTACTGTTTATGACTACTTCTGCTGGTGAGGCAGGTTAGTCATTGGAAAAAAGAATGCTTCTATTTATTTTGGTAGTATAATTAGGTTACTGTGCCTTGAACAACTAAAGAGATATTGTACGTTAAAAATTAACTTTTATTAGTATCTTTTTTTAAAAAGACAGCTTTGGTGGATGATAGAACTGCCCTGAATAGTTAAAAACACTCTCACTGTGCTGAGTGAAAAAACAGCATGTTTTGATTATGTTACAGAAGTAGAACTTGTAGTACTTAAAGCAGTAGATTGTAACTACAAAATGGACTCAAGAGCTAACATAGAGAACTATAGCCTCTTGGGCCTATGTTGCTCTCAATAGTGTCTGATTTACTATGCTTATATATGTAATTTATGAGCTTTATATGGTAAACAATATATATTGACACTATCCAGTTATCCTTGGACTTTGCAATCTAAAACTGCTAATATATGTTGGTGCTAAAAATATAGATACTGACTATGGTGGCAGCTTACAATTAGTAAATATGTCTATCTTGCTGCTTATGGTTGTTTATTACATCAGCAATAGTAGAAAATAGATACTGAAACAGTATTATATAGAGATGAGAGATATTGTTTTGAGGCTGTGCACTCTATATAATATCACTAGTTATGATATAGCATATCACGATCTTATACCGTAGTATTAGTAAAATACCGTAGTATTAGTAGAATATTACCATAGGAAGTGATCTGAAACACTGCAGGATGTGCATTAAATTTTCTACAGAGACTAGTGTTATGTGATCACCTCTTGCTACACACTGATATTAATTATGTTGCATCTATATAATATAAATGCAAATTACTAAATTGTATGTAGCCCACAGATAAAGAGATGGTCTTTATATTACGGTCATATGTAGATTGTATTATTATTTCTAAAGCACTGTGTAGCCCTATATATTTTAGGGGCTTAAATAAAAAGCTGGTTTATAGAAGCGTTTGTTGTTAACTGTTTAATCCTGTCAGAGAAGGACTGACACCTAAGGCTGTAAACAGTATTTACTAAATGAAAACTTATATCAAACCGATTACTGAGTTTCAAATGCCTTATCAGAGTTAAATTGTAACAGATATCCTATATGTCGTTAAGACATTCCACCACAGAGCATGCCTGCTTAGTAACAAAACCACCCTATGATTCAATTAACTGTAGTCAGCATTAGCAACCAAACTTTAACAAATTCTTCTACGTATACTGTTTGAAAGTTTTTTACATGCTGTTATTTTTAAATTTGTAACAACTAGTGAGGCAAGTTTAAAAAAAGAGGAGACCCCTGACGCGGCGTTTCACTAACGCTTCCTCAGAGGGGTTACGCGGGCCGACTAACATCCGGTATTTTATACCCGGTGTTTTCCAGAATACAGAGTCCTGATTGGGCCGCAGATAACATTGTACATTGGCTAAGGTCCATGTCAATCATCTCAGATGGGATGCGAGATTTGCCGTGTGTTTGACGAAATGGAGACAAAATTTCAGTACTTATATACAGATTGTCGCTCTCAGAAATAGCGGATACTAAGTTGGTGCTTTGAAAATGTGAGAATCATGTGAGTTGTTATGCTGTTTTTAGGAGTTACTAGATTTACTCTTGTATAATAAAATAAAAATCAAAGTTGTTTGTCATACTGCAAATATTAATTTCATAGACAAATTTTATAAAGAATGGATAAATTTTAATGCCGATTATATGGTAGTGCACCTGATTAGACTGACAAAAATTAAAAATAGGGTGACACAAAACTTTTAATATTCGTTAAAAAACATAAAATAGGAAGTGAACTATAAGATACACTCCTTTATGTTTACTTTGTGTGGAGTATGTATCAGGACATAACATTTTTAATTGTGATGAGCAGCACAGTCTTTAAAGATAGGGACTGATAAAAATTAAAAAGTGGTGTCATTGGTCTGTCGTGAGTTTATTAAATGGAGTAAATGTAAAGCCTATACATATTTGTACAAAATTGTGAATTGCATTACTATTATTTGTGATCAAGTGAAAAAAATAAAATAAAACATAAATCTTTGGAAGTGCACAAACACTTAATCTTTTTAAATGTGGTAATATCATGTTATTCTACAAGCTGTTGTGAAGTTACAGTGGTTGATAGAGTTTGGATTAGAAATGGAAGAAAAATATGTGATGTGATTGATGTAGAGAATATTAATTCCTCAGGTGAGACTGTTCTTGAGGAAACGTCGTGTACTAATATTTTAAACAACTTAAACCCATTTATATTTAGTCACCTTAAAGTGTGTTGGTATTATAAACCTAAAGTGCTAGTGACAACGTGACAATAAAAATTGCTTTAAGTTACAAGCTGCATTTGTGATTAAGGGTTAAAAGGAATGTGTTGTCTTATGGGGAATGTATGGTATAGTAACTCAAAAGTAAAAGAGACTTATATATAATGATTCTGTTGAAATACATTATGTTTCCTCCTACTTTGTTAGTGTGATTATGAGGTGTAGAGCACTAAAATTCATTTACAGATACACATAATAATTGTTGTGATCGTTGAGTCCATTTGGTTTGACACTATCTAATAGGTGTATCCATTTGCACTCCATTTTCAATAGTGTTTGTTCTAAATTGCCTCCTCTAATACCAAGGGTGGCCTTTTGTAACACTGAAAATTTTAGTAAGGAGTCGTTGCTGTTATGTTTGTGGAGAAAATGTTTAGCCACACTAGTTATCTGTCTGTTTTTTTCCAGGTCCTTGCGAGCATTTTTGATGTTTCTGCTGTGTTCCATTATTCTGGTTCTGGCCTGACGTGTCGTCATTCCTACATAGAATAATTTGCATGGACACTGGAGGACATACACGACTCCTACTGTAGTGCAAGAAAAATGAGCAGATAGTGCATGTCTGTTTGCATATTTATCAGTTATTTCCGTGATTTTCCACACTTTAGGACATGTACTGCATGTTCCACATGGGAACATGCCTTTAGATTGACATGTTCTCTTTGGCGTATGAATGTAGTGGCTTGAAACAAGAGTATCTTTCCTTTTTCTGCTCGCACCGTCCCAATACAGTCTTTACTTTCTAGCCACACATTCTTAACACAACATAGAGGAAGTTGTGTTCATTAGGAGTGGTCTGATACTAACTAAGCCCAGCGGAATTATTAGCACATTTGTCTATATATACACAAAAGCACACACATGCACATTTAAACAGACATACACACACATACATGCACATATACACAAACACATGCATACCCACACACGTATATACACAAACATATACACATGCATGTACATACACACCTACAAATACATAAACATATACCCACACACGTATAAACATATATACACAAACACACACACATTCATACACCCACATGCATATGCACCAAGACACACACATATGTATATACACAAACACACACATTATATTACAATTAGAATGCTCCCTTAACAATGGCAGCTTAAACCTCCTCACAACACTACAGCCATCCCAATTCCACTAACCTAAAAAAGTAGAATCCCATCCACTTTTATGTGAAGATAAGCAGGAAACTTTTATGGTGGGCACTCAGGCCGGTGTCCTAGCAGATCAGCCATCTCCTCAGATTAGCCAATTCCGTCACTTCTGGTGATATGGAATCAGCTGTCTCACTGCAAATTCCCTCAGTGTGCATGTGCTTCATCGAGTCACTGCATCAAACATATATACAATGCAAAGTTATTCCCCCATCTTTACTATATTTATGTCTCCGCCTGGTAGGTTCAAGGGGGCAATGCCTCCCTTGTAAACCTCATTCCCCAAGGTTCACTTTGCGTGAATGCAGAGGATCAGCGGGGAGCCCCCCTTGAAACCCCAATGCAGAGGCAAAAAAAAATAGTGATGATGGGGGAATAACAGTGCATCGTATATATGTGTGGTTTGCAAGCAGTTCTGTTCCGAAGGTTTGGTTCTGCGGTGGAGCGCATGCAGAGGAAGCCAGTTTTTGGTTAGACTTGGCTGATCTGACAGACTTGCGGAGATTGGAATGTAATGACGCGGTGGAGTGCATGTGTAGTGATGGAATTTGCGGTAAAACAGCTGATTCCACGTCACCGGAAGTGCATGTTGCTGCCCGCTTAACACGAATCCAAGCGGACAGGGACAAAGATGTACACCCCTTTGTTAAATCTGGTCTTTAGGATCCTTTGTTGAAAGCCATATGTTCACAAATCTGTCTCTTGTTATTGGCTTACAAGATATGTTCAGCTAGCTCCAAGTAGTGCATTGCTGATCTGGAGTTGACTTTAAGAGGCCCATTTATCAAGCTCCGTACGGAGCTTGTGGGCCTGTGTTTTTGGCGAGTCTTCAGACTCGCCAGAAACAGCAGTTATGGAGCAGCGGTCTAAAGACTGCTGCTCCATAACCCTGTCCGTCTGCTCTGAGCAGGCGGACAGGAATTGCCACAATTCAACCCGATCGAGTACAGCCCATTGGCCGTGAGGCTGCAGGGGGGCGGTGTTGCACTATCAGCTCTTGTGAGCTGCTGGTGCAATGCTGAATACGGAGAGCGTATTGCTCTTCGCATTCAGCGAGGTCTTGCGGACCTGATCTGCACTGTCGGATCAGGTCCGCAAGACCTTTGATACATAGGTCCCTATGTGTTTATTCCTTTTGCAGGGATATACACATACACACAGTTAAATACAAGCAACAGTGCAATAATAAGATGCTCTTGCTTGTCGTCCCTTTAAAGTATCAACTTTTCTATCGTATTCAAACAAATTTAAAAGATTGTTCATTTTCTGATTATTAATATTACATCTGGGTAATCTCTATTGTTACTCAGTTTCACAAAAAGTGTTACTTTTTACCACCCAATCAGGTTCCCTCTATGGTATTTAGGGTTTTGGATGCAAATTGTGGAGAAAATATGTCTCATCCTAAACCTCTACTTCTCAATCTGTATTGAGTCAGTATGTTTTTAAGATATAAATCAATCGGTTTAAATGCATATCAATATTTTACAAAGCTCAAAATAAAGTTTTATAAATATACAGTGATGAATGATTCAAATAAAACGTCTCTTTAGGGAAATTCTAGGTGCATATGATCCCATTTGAACTCAATAATATACACTTCCCAACCTGCAGGTGTCGCTGTGCCGCTCGTCCTGCCTCCATCCTCAGTACAGAGCTCCCCTCTTTGCAGTCTCACGACGAAGGTGAAAGGTTGTGAAGATGGCGGCGGCCTTTATGGAGGAAGAGCTGGATAATGATGATTATTACTCGCTATTAAACGTCAGGAGGGAGGTGAGAATGAGGGATATAGTGTGTTCTCAACCTCTGGTGAAGTCTGAGTGTGCGCAAGGGGGGTGGGAGCGCGCTGGCGTGCACGAGACAGGCGGAGGTTCGTGCAATGTGCCTGGTGACCCTGGGAAAGTGACACTGAGACTGGCTACTTGTCATCTCCCCAGGTTCCTGGCTTCCCTCACTGTCTCATTGTTTCTTTAGACGAGAACGTTCCCTGGCCAGGAGGGAGAGTTGTCACAGCAGCACGTGGGTGTCAGGTCACATTGAACTCTCAGCAATGATGTCAAAGTGTCAGTAAATTGTCAATAGCCACACAAAAAAAATCTTATTTTAATTTTGTCTCCACAGTGGTTTATCATCTAGCAATTTACATTTGCATGATCACATTCATACATTTGTATATGATTTATAATAAAAAAAGTTATTCATCTATATTGTAAAATCAAGCTCATAGGTGCTTATGAATTATTGAATACATTTATTTATTATTAATTGATTTAATAAAGCTGAAGCTCAAACATTTTAGACATATAAAGCTTAGCACTGTAATTAGGGGCTAAGGTCTCAATTTGGAGGGTGTAGCAGGTTCAGAAGTGTATCTTTATAGGGACATTAAACACTAAATAAATGCCAGATAGAAAAAAATAGTTCAAAGAAAAGATTAGTCTGAGAATAACATGTAGATGGATTTTTTAAAGTTGAATAAGTTGTTAAATATTAACTAAATAAATTTAAAGTTTTAGTGTCTATAAAGCAATGGGTGCTGCCATGTTGTAACTAAAAGGGACAGTCTACACCAGAATTTTTATTGATTAAAAAGATAGATAATCCCTTTATTACTCATTCCCCGGTTTTGCATAACCAACACAGTTATATTTATATACTTTTTACTTCTGTGATTACCTTGTATCTAAGCCTCTGCAGACTGCCCCCTTATCTCAGTGCTTTTGACAGACATGCCGTTTAGCCAATCAGTGCAGACTCCTAAATAACTCCATGGGATTGAGCACCATATTATCTATATGACACACATGAACTAGTACTGTCTAACTGTGAAAAACTTTCAAAATACTCTGAGCTAAGAGGCGGTTTTCATCAGTTTAGAAATCAGTTTGAGCCTACTTAGGTTTAGCTTTTCAAAAATACCACCAAGGGAACAAAGCAAATTTAATGATAAAAGTCAATTGGAAAGTTATTTAACATTGCATGCCCTATCTGAACCATGAAAGTTTAATTTTGACTTGACTGTCCCTTTAAGTTGCTTTCTCTACTGCGGCCAATTAGAGACAGTTATATATAAGTCACTAGTGTGCAGCCAGTGACTGTGGAATATGTGTTCTGCACTTCCACGTCTAATAGGAACTGAAAAGCACATGTTTGTCAGAATGAAATAAAAAGGAAAGGGGGGGGGAATAAACAATGAAAGTATATTGCTGTTTTATATGCAGTTTATCATTTTATATTACCATCTTAAAGTGTTAAATGTCCCTTAAGGAAAGGGTGGGGGTTTCATGGAACTGACTTCCAATAGAGGTGGTAAGAACAAATACTGTTAGGTAATTCCACAATGCATAGGCAGACTAGATATGCCTTCTGGTTCTTATCAGCTGTTAGAATCTATGATTTTATGTAAATGAGAATTTAAATGTAAATTAAAGGGACAGTAAAGTAAAAATTAAACTTCCATGGTTTAGATAGAGAATGTAATTTTACATAACTTTCCAATTTATTTATATTATTACATTTGTTCTCTTGGTATCATTTGTTGAAAGGCATGCCTAGGTAGGTTCGGGAGCAGCAGTGCACTACTAGGAACTAGCTGCTGTTGTGGCTGCACATATATGCTTCTTGTCATTGACTTGCTCGTGTTCTGCTAGCTCATAGTAGTGCTTCTCCTTTAACAAAGGATACCACAAGAATGAAGCAAATTTGATAATTGAAGTAAACTAGAACATTGTTTAAAATTGTTTGCTCAATCTACATCATGGACAGAACATTTTGGGTTTCGTGTCCCTTTAATTTAACCTTTGGCAGCTGAATAGCGCTGCAGTGTTATGCTCAAAGTTTACATTATTTTTTTTGTCATAATTCAGTCTATAAATGTACTGCATATCATTGTTTGCCTGTTTTCTTGCAAAATACAGAATAATATGTTTTGTGTCATGTTCTCTGCAGTTGTCTGCTTGCTGCAGGCTTACAGGAGTAAAAGATCTTAGTTTCACAAAACACCCATATAGCTTATCTCTCGGTGACAGAATTATTTCCATGCTTTTATTTAAACTCTGAGACTGGTGCAAGAAACTAGGAATTATTATGCAAATTATTTGACTGTCAGTTAGTTACAACTCACACTGTAGTATTATTTTTGAGCTCTCTTTTGTAACTTCAAAGAATATTTCTGTATAAAAATAAAATGGTCTCTTCTTTTAGTATGTGTTTAACCCAACCCCCCCCCGTAAAGGGGTTAAACACACAGTCAAATTTGTGCTTCGGGGGGGGGGGAAACCTGCTTTTTCAGATGAGGATATGTCCAGTGACTGGGGTATCCTATTATGAGTTTCACATGAATACACCTGGCTTTGACTATGTGTTTTCACTCCTTTGTAGGGGGTTAATGGGAAAGTGAAGCATATCTTGTTTAGCTAATATTATGATTTTGTTTCAACAATAAGTTATATATGGGTAACGTTTATTTTGGCAATAATAAATATACATTTTTACTTTTTACAAGGTCTGGTAATGGATACAATAGGATGTGGATGCTGTGGGCATTATAAGTAATACAAAATTGTATTTGTTACAGTGAAAATGCAAAAGTTAACCATATGTAATTTATTGTTTAAAACATAATCCGATTATATATAAAGAATATGCTTTACTGTCCCTTCATGTATAAAGTAAGAAAAGGGAATTTGTTTAGAAACAAACTTGCTAGCAAAATAGAATTGATTTTCAAGCTGGGAGGCCTTTTTAACCCTCTGAGTGCTAAGCACTTTCCCACCTGGGTGCTAAGATTTTTTAAAATTTTTTTTAATATGTTTATTTTTTGAACAAATTTTTTTTACTTTTTTTTTTTTTCCAGATCCCTAAGACTTACACTGTTGGAAAGACGATTACCTTTCCAATGGTGGGTCTTGGGGGTCTGTAGCTGCTTAGATGCCTGAGATACAGGCTTCTAAGCAGCATGCCCCCGGCTCCTATACTTAACATTGTTAAGTATAAATAAAGTTGCGCGGTGACGTCATCACGTTATTGAGAGTGACGTCACAGCGCATAACGTGAAGCCCCGGCGATGCCTGTCACTATGCAGACCCGATCGCCGGGGTAGGAGCGGGTGGGAGCCCCCATATCTCCCTCAAGGTGGGAGAGTGCTAGCGACGACTCTGAGCCGTCATTAGCACCAGAGTGGGAAACTCTGCGACGGCTCAGAGCTGTCATTAGCACTCAAGGGGTTAAAGTGATTGTTAACACTGAACCCAATTTTTTTCTTTTGTTTTAGATAGAGCATGAAATTTTTAAGCAACTTTCTAATTTACTCCTATTATCAAATTTTCTTTATTCTCTTGGTATCTTTATTTGAAATGCAAGAATGTAAGTTTAGATGCCGGCCCATTTTTGATGAAGAACCTGGGTTGTTCTTGCTGATTGGTGGATAAATTCATCCACCAATAAAAAAGTGCTGTCCAGAGTACTGAACTAAAAAAAAAAGTCTAGATGCCTCCTTTTTTAAATAAAGATAGCAAGAGAACGAAGAAAAATTGCTAATAGGAGTAAATTAGAAAGTTGCTTAAATATGCATGCTCTATCTGAATCACGAAAGAAAAATTTTGGGTATAGTGTCCCTTTAAGTTTAATCAATTAAAGCCCAGTATTTAAAAATACTCTTGAAAACAGGGGCACTTAATTCATTAAACTTTACAAACATGCTTTTTAAAAAAAAAAAAAAAACTTACCTTTTTGTTACGGTAAACAGATCTCCGATCTTCTGCCTGCATCTTTTTCTGTATTTTGCAGATCGATGACTAATCCGGCTTCCTCCAATCATTGCGTGCTCCCATTGGTGTCCAGCTCGTGGGGCACGCAATGATTGGAGGAAGCCGGATTCGTCATCAATATTCAAAATACAGTTGGTGATGCAGGCGGAGGATTGACAGTCTGTTTACCGTAACAAAAAGGTAAGTATTTTTTTAAAATACTGGGCTTTAATTAATTCATTTTTTACAATCATTTTAACTAGACTACGTTATAATTTTGGTTCAGTTTTTATTAAATTATATATTAGTATAATATAGATACCTTCATTATTTTGTGTTTTTGGCATCAATGGTCTAAATGACGCACATGTCTAATAATAAATACAGTGTCCTTTTTTATTTATTAGAAATGTAACATCCTAAGTAATAAGCGTTTATTTGCACCCATGCACTTGGTTGCTGACATAAGTACACATGCACATTTCATGTTGCAGTCATGTTCAGCAATAATCGAAAGCATTACTATTCTTCATTTATTAAGTTCCAGCTGATTTTGCTGTACTATATACAGGTACAATAGATACATCATAGTTAATAAAAACAAAACTCTCTCTTTAAGAAGACCTCAGGTGGCCTGTTCCTATGGGAAATTGCAATCTTGGTGGTTAATAGAAGTTGCAGATCCCGGAAGTGTGGGGGGTTGTTCACTTAATGGTGATATTGATATTAGTATTTATTATGGGGATAGGTTATTTGCTTAACTTCTGCATCCCTAAGATAGATAGATATCAAGTTCACAGTGTTTTGTTATTTAAATCCAGAAAGTGCATTTGCTCTATGTCGAGAGATATATACTGTGTGTGTGTGTATGTATGTGTGTATATATATATTTTTTTAAATGTCCTCTCCATGACCTATTTAATGGGTACATTACCTTGCTGATTTTACTGACTAACCAGCTAAAATGTATGCAAATATAAAGCTAAAATTAGCTTCTTTTTTATTTTAATGTTAAAGGGACTCTGAACCCAATTTTTTTCTTTTGTGATTCAGATACAGCATTCAATTTTAAGCAAATTTCTAATTTACTCAGATTATCAAAATTTCTTCATTCTCTTGATATCTTTATTTGAAAAGCATGAATGTAAGTTTAGATGCTGGCCCATTTTTGGTGAACAACCTGGGTTGTTCTTGCTGATTGGTGGATAAATTCACCCACCAATAAACAAGTGCTGTCCAGGTTCTAAACCAAAAATTGTCTGGCTCCTTAGCTTAGATGCCTTCTTTTTCAAATAAAGATAGCAAGAGAAGGAAGAAAAATTGATAATAGGAGTAAATTAGAAAGTTGCTTAAAATTGCATGCTGTATCTGATTCACAAAAGAAAAAAATTGGGTTCAGTGTCCCTTTAATTGCACAAATTATCTCAAGTTATGCAGTTATTTTGTGCTTAGGATAGTTTAGTAACATTTCTAGATAACAGAAAATGTTATAATATTGCAAAGGTTAAATCTGTCCCCTCCCGGCTGCTTCATAATGCCATCTAGCTGATGTTTTATTTGGAAAACACGGTTTTATATACTGTAATACTAGGCGATAAACCTGGCCAGAGGGCAGTCTATGTTTAAATAATACAAACCCCCAAGCTAAAGTTACAAAAAATAAAAAAAGTAAACTTGCAGAAAAAAATAAACAAAGCTATATAAAATAAAAAAATTAAACCTAAACTAATACCCCTATAAAAATTAAAAAATCCCCCCAAAATAAAAACACCCCCTAATCTAATACTTAACTACCAATATTTCTTAAAAGGGCATTTTGTAGGCATTGCCCTAAGTTAAACAGCTATTTTACTTATTTTTTTTTTACCAATTACCCCCTAACAGTAAAACCCCCCACCCAACCAACCCCCCCAAAATAAAGATTAAGTCCCAAATAGGTACTCACCGTTCCTGAAGTCCGGCGGTAAAGGTCTTCTTCCAGGCGGCTCCATCATCTTCTATCTTCATCCGGTGTGGAGCGGTCTTCCCTGATGCGCGGATCCGGAGCGGTGGTCCTCAGTGGCGGCGATCCTCAGCTGCGTGGAGGCTCCTCTTCATCCGATCTCCAGCATACACTGAAAATTGAATGCAAGTTATCACATTCAATTTGTTGTAACTTGCATTCCTATTGGCTGAAATTTTCAATCCTCAGTGTGCGACGGACGATCGTATGAAGAGGATCCTCCATTCCGCTGAGGACTGCCGCCGCTGAGGATCCGTGCATCGGGGAAGCCAGCTCCGCAACTCCGCGCCGCCTTCGCTCTGGATGAAGATAGAAGATGATGGAGCCGCCTGGAAGAAGACCTCCGCCGGACCTCAGGACTGGTGAGTACCTATTTGGGGCTTGGTTGTTAGGATTTTTTATTTTTTTTTATTTTTAAGATTAGGGATTTAATGGGCTGTAAAAGAACTGATTGCCCTTTTAACCCCTTAACGACCGAGGGCGTGCAGGGTACGTCCTCAAAAAAAAGGCGGTTAACGCCTGAGGACGTACCCTGCACGTCCTCGGTGTGGAAAGCAGCTGGAAGCGATCCTGCTCGCTTCCAGCTGCTTTCCGGTTATTGCAGTGATGCCTCAATATGGAGGCATCCTGCAATAACTCTAGATGGCCATCCGATGCAGAGAGAGCCACTCTGTGGCCCTCTCTGCACCGGACATCGATGGCCGGTATCGTTGTGGGTGGGGCGGCCATCGATGGGCCGGGTAATGTAGAGGGGGGGCGGGATCGGGGGCAGGGGCCGATGGGGGCGCGCACGGAGCGCGCGGGCGGGTGCGTGCACGGGGCGGGGAGCGGGTGGGAACGCTACACTACAGAAAATAGAACTGTATATAAAAGTTTGAGAAAGGGGTATTTTAATTTGAAAAAAAATATAAATCGAAGGTATCTAGGAGGGGGCAGGGAGCTACACTACAGAAAAGGGGAAAAATTAAAAAATCAGCAATTTTATTCTAAACTGGGTACTGGCAGACAGCTGCCAGTACCCAAGATGGCGGCCATTAAGACAGAGGGGGAGAGTTAGAGAGCTGTTTGGTGGGGGATCAGTCAGGTTGGGGGCTAAAGGGGGGTCCTACAGAGCAGCATATGTAAATATGCCTTTTCTTTTTTTTAAAAAAAGCCCAAATATAGCTTTTATTTTAGTACTGGCAGTTTCTGCCAGTACTTAAGATGGCGGGGACAATTGTGGGGTGGGGGAGGGAAGAGAGCTGTTTGGGAGGGATCAGGGGGTCTGATGTTTCAGGTGGGAGGCTAAGCTCTACACTAAAGCTAAAATTAACCCTGCAAGCTCCCTACAAGCTACCTAATTAACCCCTTCACTGCTAGCCATAATACGTGTGATGCGCATTTTAGCGGCCTAAGTACCAAAAAGCAACGCCAAAGCATATGTGTCTGCTATTTCTGAACAAAGGGGATCACAGAGAGAAATTTACAACCATTTATGCCATAATTGCACAAGCTGTTTGTAAATAATTTCAGTGAGAAACAAAAAGTTTGTGAAAAAGGGAACTTTTTTTTTTATTTGATTGCATTTGGCGGTGAAATGGTGGCATGAAATATACCAAAATGGGCCTAGATCAATACTTTGGGTTGTCTGCTACACTAGACTAAAGCTAAAATTAACCCTACAAGCTCCCTACAAGCTCCCTAATTAACCCCTGCACTGCTGGGCATAATACACGTGTGGTGCGCAGCGGCATTTAGCGGCCTTCTAATTACCAAAAAGCAATGCCAAAGCCATATATGTCTGCTATTTCTGAACAAAGGGGATCCCAGAGAAAAATTTACAACCATTTATGCAATAATTGCACAAGCTGTTTGTAAATAATTTCAGTGAGAAACCGAAAGTTTGTGAAAAAGTGAACGATTTTTTGTATTTGATCGCATTTGGCGGTGAAATGGTAGCATGAAATATACCAAAATTGGCCTAGATCAATACTTTGGGATGTCTTCTAAAAAAAATTATATACATGTCAAGGCATATTCAGGGATTCCTGAAAGATATCAGTGTCCCAATGTAACTAGCGCTAATCTTGAATAAAATGGTTTGGAAATAGCAAAGTGCTACTTGTATTTATGGCCCTATAACTTGCAAAAAAAAGCAAAGAACATGTAAACATTGGGTATTTCTAAACTCAGGACAAAATTTAGAAAATATTTAGCATGGGTGTTTTTTGGTGGTTGTAGATGTGTAACAGATTTTGGGGGTCAAAGTTAGAAAAAGTGTGTTTTTTTCCATTTTTTTCTCATATTTTATAATTTTTTTTATAATAAATTATAAGATATGATGAAAATAATGGTATCTTGGAAAGTCCATTTAATGGCGAGAAAAACGGTATATAATATGTGTGGGTACAGTAAATGAGCAAGAGGAAAATTACAGCTAAACACAAACACCGCAAAAATGTAAAAATAGCCTTGGTCCCAAACGGACAGGAAATGGAAAAGTGCTGTGGTCATTAAGGGGTTAAGGGCAATGCTTATACAAATGCCCCTTTAGGGGCAATGGGTAGTTTAAGTTTTTTAGTGTTAGTTTTTTTTATATTTTGGGGGGGTTTGGTGGATGGGGGGGGGGTTTACTGTTAGGCGGTACTTAGTATTTTCTTTAAATGTAAAAGAGCTGTTTAACTTAGGGCAATGCCCTACAACCGGCCCTGTTTAGGGCTACTGGTAGTTTAGATTAGGGGGTGTTTTTATTCTGGGGGGCTTTTATTTTCATAGGGATTAGGTTTAATTTTTTTATTTTTGATAATTTTGTTTATTCTTTACTGTAATTTTAGAGTTGTTTTTTTATTTTTTGGAATTTTAGCTTTATTTTTTTGTAATTTTAGATATTTTTTGTAATTTAATGTTAGGTTTTATTTAAGTGTAACTTAGTATTGGGGTTAATTTAGGGAGTGTTAGGTTAGGGGCTTAGTAATTAAAATAGTTATTTGCATTGTGGGTTGGTTGGCGGCTTAGGAGTTAATAGGTTAATTAGGTTTATTGCAATGTGGAGGTTTAGGGGTTAATTAGGTTTATTGCGATGTAGGGGGGTTGGCGGTTTAGATGGTTAATATTTTAATTGTTATTTGCGGATTAGGGGTTTATTACTTTATTATTTTGCAATGTTTGGGGATTTCGATGTTTGTTAATACTTTGTACCAGGAAGTTAAGTTTTTATGTTATACATCGTTCAGGCGTTAGTTTTTTTTTATTTCTTGCGGGCGGTTGCATGTTTTTGTTTTTTGTTTGTTTTTAAGGCTTTGTTTCCCTAGCTGCATCTAGGTGGATTCTTTTGGCTGCCTCGCGCAGCCAACATTCCTTTGAGGGATGCGTGCACAACTGGTGACACCGACGGACGCATTATAGTATATATGTATATTGTTTTGCTATAAATCTCGTTTTCTGTGCAAGCTTGTGATTTATATCAGTAACTCATTCTGATATTAGGAAGATATGAATATCTCAGCATCTTTAATGACCTGCAGTTTTAGTGAAGAAACAGAAATGAGCAGGGGTTTAATAATTTTTTATACGCTTTATAAGAACTATATTGCGAATTTTGTCATGGGGGTGCTAGGGCTGTGCTGGGGTGCTTTCTTCTAACCCCCCCCCAAACCTCAAAGAAAGCCGCCAGTCTGAACATGCAAGTGTATCCTCTTCATATCTTGTGTTCTATGTCCTCATAGCTAAAGTCCAGCTTTGAACTAGCAATACACGTCCGGTCTAAAGTTGTACACAACCAATGAGCCAGTCAGTAGTGGCATATGTACATAACCTTTATTTACCAGCCATGTTTAGTTTCAGGATCCTGCAATCAGAGTTGATCTGCACTTTGTGGTTAATAACCACGCTGCCTTCTACAACCAAGATTGCATTAATAAAAATTCTGCAGCGCATTAAATGTTTTAATTAGGGTTGCACCGATACAATTTTTTTAAAACAGAGTACAAGTACCGATACTTTTTTTCAAATACTCGCCGATACCAATTACCGATACTTTTTAATGTCATGACAGTTTACCTAGCACAATACAGAGTAATGATTTAAGATCACTTCTTTATAATTATGAACTGTATCTCAAAAGACATTTTGAAGTAATAAAACAGTTTTATGTGATTGTTGTCACAAAGTTCACAGAACATGTTTATAAATAAAAATATTACAATAACATATATTAATAATAACAACAATAAATAACAGCTGCAGCAGCTAGGGCTGGAAAGCTACAATTTAATGGGGGGATTACTGGATGCAATTGGGTTGTAGGGTGCCTATATAACTCATCATTCTGACATTTGTACTTAATACAAAGTAAATATAATTTAATTCTGAAAATAATATTGGGGAAGGGGTATCCCAGTAATCCCCTTTGAGAAAATGGGGCATTTGCATTCTACTGATTCAACAGAAAATAGAGCTGGTCTTTATATTTTTCCAGGGCTGCTTTTTATTCCCAGTTCAGCCCTGGCTAAGGATGTTCCTCAGAGTACAGTATGTTTTGAGCATAATTGTGCAAGATGAGAACTAGCAGAATAACAGGGCAATCTAGCAATTAGAATAATTTTTCAAAAATTAGTGGCAAGTTCTTCTTAAGGACAGAAGCATCTCTGCATGTTCAGCTATAAGTCTGTTTCTGCTATCAGTAAGGACGTTTGACGCTAAGCTGAACAGTCTTACACTTTTCGCACTACTGCATGGGTCAGAAAGATATTTTTGGGCCATTAAATCTCAGTTTATTAACTGCCCAGTATTTCAGGAGTTGTCTGAATGAGGTACAGTGATCTCTCCCAGGTAGGCTTCCAGCTATAAAGTAGCAGCTTTTGGAGCACTGCTCTCAAATGTACAATAATACAAATACAGCAATTTTGTATTGGCAGAAACAATTTTTTTGTTAAGTCTCCATCCAGCTTAAAATGAAATGGGGAACATGCAGTTTGAAAAATGCCACAAGATGCGTATGGATAAGAATTTGGAGGTATCGGCTTAAGTATCGGTTGCATTTGTACAAGTACTCATGCAAATACTTGGTATCAGGCACCGATACTAGTATCGGTATCGTTGCAACCCTAGTTTTAATGTGCTATTCTATGTCCCTTTAATTATTTGCTTTGAATGTAAAAGTATAGGTTTATATGTAGAAGGAAACATTTATCCATTTATGCTACTAGTTTCAGGTTAAGGGGAATTTAAAGGGCCATTATAGTTGAAAAAATGTCATGCTCTAATCAGAGCATGTCATTTTAAGACTATTGACCCTGCAGCAATGTGTCTTTAAACCCCTAGCTTCACGACTCAGATGTGCAAGTAGTGTTGCTGATAAGATAGCGTTTTCTGCATGGGACTAGCAGTGCACAGTGAGTCCCTATTATTATTATTATTATTATTATTATTATTATTATTATTATTATTATTATCATGTGTTTGTATCGCGTCACAAAATTCTGTAGCGCTGGATACAGAGATAGGGTATACAATGACAAGGATTTGTGATAAGATACAAAAACATAACAGACTAAACAAATCTAGTACAGGAGGAAGATGACCCAGGTCTGGAGAGCTTGACCATCCACGTATGCGCAGAAACATAAGGTTTGGGGTAGCTTGTTACATGGATTACAAGAATTATTTTGGGTAGGATGAAAAACATAGGAGAGATGGTAAGCCTTTCTGAATAGGTGGGTTTTCAAGGAGTGAGTGAAGCTATACATTGTTGGAGACAGTCTGATGAGGCAGGGTAGAGAGTTCCAGAGGACAGGAGCAGCACGTGAGACGTCTTGGAGACAGGAGTGGGACATAGAGATAATAGGAGTGGTGAGACGAAAGTCAGAGGTTGATCGAAGAGGACAGGTCGGGGAATATTTGTATATGAGAGGAAATATAGTTTGGAGTGAGGCTGTTGAGTGCCTTGTAAGTTAGGGTTAGTACTTTGAATTGTATTTTAGAGTGTATGGGGCGCCAGTGTTGAGACTGGCAGAGCAGATGATGTAGATTGGCGACTTAGGTAGATGAGTTTAGCTGAAGCATTCGTAATAGATTGGAGAGGGGAGAGGCGGTATTTGGGAAGGCCATTTAGAAGTAGATGGCAGTAGTCAATGTGTGATAAAATGAGGGAATTAATTATTATTTTTTGTAGTTTCTTGAGTAAGGAAGGGATAAATTCTGGAAATGTTGCATAGGTGTGCACGAAAGGATTTGGTAAGTGCTCGTATATGTGGGGTGAATGAGTTCAGAGTCAAGTGTGACCCCAAGACAGGAGACCTAGGGTGAGTTGTTGAGAATAGAGTCACTGACTGTAAGAGAGATGCCAAGATGTCTTGAAGAGGGGAAATAAGAAGCATCTCAGTTTTAGAGAGATTGAGTTGGAGGTAGTGCAAAGGCATCCAAGAGGAAACTGCAGAGAGAGAGTTGGCAATGTGGTTGAGTAAAGAGGGAGAGATAACAGGAGAAGAAATATAGATTTGGGTATCATCAGCATATAGGTGGTACTGGAACCCAAAGGAGGATATAGGTGGTCCCGTTGCTCAGTGTGCCTAGAGGGATATGGCTGCACCTCACTGACGAGGCCCACAATAGGCTGAAACATACGTCTGGGGTTTTGCCGTTTCTATCGTTCAGAGAGGGATTGCCTGGTATTTTGGGGCTGGACTGTACTGTGAAGTCGGGATCAGACTGATATGCTTCAGGAAAGTTCTTCTTTGTGAAAGGCACATGTTGAGCAAAAAGAGGCTGCTTCTAGGGTGGTAACTAGTCATAGAACAAGCTATTATGCTATTGTTCGTTCCCAGGTTGAGCGCTTCTCTCTTTTTATGTAGAATATAGGTTTTCCAAGGGAGAATGTATAGTGAGAGAAAAGCAAGGGACCATAGACAGGGCTTTGTGGTACCCCAACTGAGAGAGGCAAAGGGTCAGAGGATATGCTGTTAAGGGAAACTGAAAACAAGCGGTTTGAGAGATATGAGGAAAACCAGGAGAGGGCTGTGTCTCATTTTAATTTGAAATAGAAGCATGTTTGCAACATATGCTTCTAGTAAAGGTTATTGTTGTTTTTCTGCAGCATATGCACATATCCTGTGAGGGCACGTGCACTAGTGTTTAAGCTCAGAGAGGTGAAGATGGTCTATATTGCTTCTGTGAAGACATAATTGTGCCATACAAGCCACTGATGACTCTCTGAGATGGTGTAGTGTTTGAATACAGGTGCACGTGCCTTCACAGGATATGTGCGTATGCCACAGAAAAACAGTAATTACTTTTATTAAAAGCATTTTTGCTAATGGAAGTATATTGCAATAATGCTTCTATTTCACACTTAAAGGGACACTATATCCAAACATTTTCTTTCATGATTAAGGGACATAATACTCATATGCTAAATCAATTGAAACTGATGCAGTATAAACGTTAAAAACTGACAGGAAAATATCACCTGAGCATCTCTATGTAAAAAAGGAAGATATTTTACCTCACAATTTCCTCAGTTCAGCAGAATAAGTTCTGTGTAAAAAGTTATACTCGGCTGCTCCCAGCTGCAGGTAAAAATAAATAAAAAAATGAAGAAATGAACAGCAGCCAATCAGCTTCAGCAGTGCTGAGGTCATCATGAACTCTTACTGTGATCTCATGAGATTTGACTTAACTCTCATGAGATTTCATAGTAAGCTTCCTTTACCTGATTGGTGAAATAATATGAGAGTTCACGAGGCTCATCCTTTCAGCTGTCCCAGGACAGACACACTAAAATGCTGCTTAGAAATCCTTTACAATGGGAGGTGGCTACTGAGTAACTTTTGAGGTAAAATATCTTTCTTTTTTACATAGAGATGTTCAGGTGATATTTTCTAGTCAGCTTTTTACAGCTATGCTGCATCACTTTCAAGTGTTTAAACATTTGGGTATTATGGCTCTTTAAGGTAGAGAATACAACTTTAAACAATATTCCAATTTACTTCTATTACCTAATTTGCTTCATTCTTTAGATATACTTTAATGAAAAAATAGCAATGTACAAGGTGAACCAATCGCAGGAGGCATCTATATGCAACTACCAATCAGCAGCTACTTGGCATACCTAGATATGCTTTTCAGCAAAGAATATCAAGAGAATGAAGCAAAATAGATAATAGAAGTAAATTAGAAAGTTGTTTATAATTGTATGTTCTTTCTAAATCATGAAAGAAAAAATTTGGGTTTCATGTCCCTTTAAAGGGACACTGAACCCAAAATTTTTCTTTTGTGATTCAGATAGAGCAGCAATTTTAAACAACTTTCTAATTTACTCCTATTATCAATATTTCTTCATTCTCTTGCTATCTTTATTTGAAAAAGAAGGCATCTAAGCTATTTTTTGGGTTCAGAACCATGGAAAGCACTTGTTTATTGGTAGGTGAATTTACCCATCAATCAGCAAGAACAACACAGTGTGTTCACCAAAAATGGGCCGAGATCTAAACTGACAGTCTTGCATTCCAATAAAGATACCAAGAGAATGAAAATAATTTGATAATAGGAGTAAATTAGAAAGTTGCTTAAAATTGCATGCTCTATCTGAATCACGATAAAAAAAAATGGGATCAGTGTCCCTTTAAATGTACACATGCACATTTCTGTTTTGACCTTTCTATCCCTTTAAATCTCTGTCCTTCATAAAAGGTCAATATTTATCAATAATGGTAAATTTACTAATACAGCAAAGGGCACCATAAGAAATTTCATCACCACCATCTGAATAATCCGGCTACACTTTAGATTTATAATCTTTATTTAAGTAGCGTTACATTTATTACTTTTTTTTATTAAAATCCAATATTTAGTGATATTACGATATTTAAAATTTAGTATTGTTTATAGCACTAATAAAAGGAATATTAAGAACATCAACTACACATTTAAGGATAAGAGAATCTAAACTTAAAGGGATATGAAACCCAAACATTTTCTTTTGTAATTCAGACAGAGCATACCATTTTTAAAATAGTTTCCCATTTACTTTTACTATCATTTTTTTTTTTTCTTTTGGAAGATATTTTGTAATGAGGAGATACCTAAGTTGGCGTCTGGAGCACTAAATGGCAGGAAATAGTGCTGCCATATAATGCTCTTGCAAATAGATAACAACATAAGGTATGCTTTTTTTTAAAACAAAGGATACCAAGAGAATGAAGCAAATTAGATAAAATAAGTCAATTGAAAAGGTGTTTAAAATCACATATTCCGTCTGAATCATGAAAGAAAAATTTTGGGTTTCATGCCCCTTTAACATGTTTGTGCTTATTAATATGTCCCCCTCCCCCATTAATAGTGTTTTATGGTGATTTTATATAAAGATCGTAGTCATAACATGTTTGCTGACTTCACTTATAGTGACATTAAACACTTCAATATATTAAAATAAATGCTTTAATTACATTTATTAAATCAACTTTGCAATATACGTTCATTATTTATTTTGTTCTCCTTTCCTGTAATTTAATTCTGAACATTGTGGGCTTTCCAATTCATGTTAAAGGGACACTGTACCCAAAAATTTTCTTTTGTGATTCAGATTGAGCATGAAATTTTAAGCAACTTTCTAATTTACTCCTATTATCACATTTTCTTCATTCTCTTGGTATCTTTATTTGAAATGCAAGAATGTAAGTTTAGATGCTGGCCCATTTTTGGTGAACAACCTGGGTTGTCCTTGCTGATTGGTGGATAAATTCATCCACCAATAAAAAAGTGCTGTCCTGAAACCAAAAAAAAGCTTAGATGCCTTCTTTTTCAAATAATGATAGCAAGAGAACGAAGAAAAATTGATAATAGGAGTAAATTAGAAAGTTGCTTTAAATTGCATGCTCTGTCTGAATTACAAAAGAAAAAAATTGGGTTCAGTGTCCCTTTAAGCATGGAAATGCAGGCATGGCTTTACTCCATACAGTTATTGGTTGCCCACTCTAGTAGGATACTTATATCCATTCCTAATTGACCTCAGCAGAAAAGGAATTTAAGTTACAATATGGCGGCACCCACTGCTTTATTTCTTTCGTGATTCAGATAAAACATACAATTTTTTTTTTTTAATTTTTTTTTTTAAATAATTTTTATTCGTTTTAAAGAAAATATAACAATAATTGGGGACTCGCAGGGCCCCTACACATTATAGTACATAACATATAAAAAAGTACTTGAGTATGAAAAATACAACTGAAGCATTCAAGTATCAGAGGTAGAAGTCGATACATTTCTGAGAGATTATCAAAGGAGGGTGGGAGGGGGGGGGTGAAGGAGGGGCTCATCTATAAGGGTGGGAGAGGGGGCGGGTTCCTACTGGGAATCGTCTGCGGTAGACGAAGCGTGGGTTCTTATACTCTAACCTGGGGAAGCCATGTGGTGTCGTGTGTGTCTGTCCAGTCAGCCCAAACCATTTCAAAGAGGTCACTTCTGTCCAAACTGTAGAATATGTCCTTTTCCATAGCGTGTAAGTAGGCCATTGTTTTGAGAATATCAGGCCAACTAGGGGGAGATGCTTTCTTCCAGCATCTGGCAATATTAGTTTTAACTGATGACAGGAGATAAACACAGAAGATCTGCTGATGTTTAGGGAGGACGTGCAAATTTAGGTGCAGAAGCGCTGTGGCAGGGCTTTTGGGTAGGTGAATCGTGAGAGCAGACAGAGTGCGGAAGCATGTGTTCCACAGAGGAGTCAACCTAGGGCATTCCCACCATATGTGGAGCATGTTTCCCTGGGAACCGCAGTCCCTCCAGCATTGTGGAGAAGACGTCGGAAACATCTTAGATAGCCGCGCTGGGACCAGATAAAACATAAAATTTTAAACAGCTTTCCGATTTACTTCTAGTATCTAATTTGCTTCATTACAATAATATCCTTTGTTTAAAAGCATATCTAGATAGGCTCAGGAGCTGGATGCTAGCTGCTATTTGGTGACTGAACTTGTATGCCCATTTTCATTTTCTTACCAATGTGTTCAGCTAGCTCCCAGGAGTGCAATTGTTGCTTCTTCACTAAAAGATATCAAGAGAATTAATCAAAATTGAAAGTAAATTGGAAAGTTGTTTAAAAATGTATACAGTAATCTGAATCACAATTTTTTGTGTGGATTTTATGGCCCTTTAAATATGCCCAGGTAGACTCAGGAGCAGCAATGCACTTCTGGAAGCTAGCTGCTAATTGGTGGCAGCACATATGACTCTTGTCGTTGGCTCATCCATGTGTTGTTAGCTCCCAGTAATGAGTTGTTGCTCTTTCAATAAAGGATACCAAGATAATAAAGCAAAATCAACAATAAAAGTAAAATGGGAAGTTGTTTTAAATTGCTAGGTTTCGAAATATAGTTAGGCTCATTGATGCAAAAGTACATGCTCTGATAATTAGAGCATGCAATTTGTGCATCAGAACTTCCTTCTAATAGAAATCAGAATTAAAAGGGACAGTGTACTGTGGCAAACAGCTGGCAATAATTCACTGTATTTAAAGCAGCTGCAGGAACCCTCTTTCATATGGGTCTGGGCTTTGTCTCCCATCCCCCACCAGGAGGTTGATTTCTACTGCCACCTCTTGTTTACATAGGTTTTCTATAGCCAGTGCTACAGTGTTGACATTTTCAACATAGGTGATGGTTTCAACAAGACAAAGGCAGCGATTTCAGATGTCAAAATAAAGGTAAAAGTGTTATTTGAAAGCAATTTAATACACCTCAGCAAGTAAAATGGCTCATTGGGAACACATTAAATGGGAGAAAATGCTCTTTAACAACCAGAACACAGACGGAGAAAACCTTTCTGTTTTTTTAAACAAAGCAAATAATGCCAAAATACAAGAACAACATAACGTCTCAACTTTGAATGTTTAGACTTGCCTTCTATTGACATATATATATTGTGTCCTATATTTTGGGAGAAATACATATGTTCAGCTCACTTGTGACAGCTGTTGATATAATATCTTCCTGAATAGAGCCAGGAATATCAATAGGTAGTAATTTAACATGAAAAGCACTGAGGTCAACATAAAGAAAAGTCTTTCACAGTGACAGTAAGGAATACGTCAGAATGAATAAAACATGTTCAGGTGACAAGTGTATAGGAGCTGTATGTTTGCCAGATATGCCCTCTGGGTCTCTCTCTCTATCTCTTTTGTATTTTTATTATTTTTTTTTAATCTGTCCTTCCCTGAATAGATTTTTTTAAAATTTAGAATATGTATAGAAGATTCTTGAATACGATATTCAAAGGTTTTTGTTGTTGTTCACAAGCAGGAATAATTTAGGTGTTGGGTACATATTTGCTATTGGCAGTGTGGTGTTATTTTTCACTTTAATGGGATAGAAAGGTCAAAAATGAAATGTGCATAGGTGGATTTCAATTTGAAATAGAAGTATTTCTGCAGCATACGCACATATGCTGTGAGGGCTCGTGCACCAGTATCCAAACACCCCACCTTGTCAGAGAGCAGGCAGTGGTGTGAATAGCAATTGAGGATGTCATTTGTGTTAGACAAGCAGCTGCAGACTCTCTGAGAAGGTGTGGTGCTTGAATACTGTGCACAGGACCTCACAGGATATGCGCATATGCCGCAGAAAACCGGCAATAACTTTTATTAGAAGCATTTTTGCTAATGAGATTATATTGCAGAAATTCTTCTAATTGAAATGCACCCATACACATTTTAATTCTATCCCTTTAATATTTTGTATTTAATCTTCTTGCACTTTGTGCAACGCCTGTTTACTGTAAACAATAAGCAGCATTTTAAGACCTCTTATTGGTTTATGGCTTGTTTAATTGTCCAATATTATTTTTCTGCAATATTATTAAAGGGACATAAACCCAAAATTGTATTTTGTGATTCAGACAGAGCATGACTCCTTTTTTTTTTTCTCTAAGTTTCCAATTTACTTTTGTTAACAAATGCATTTTGTTCTCATGGCATTTCTTGTTGAAGAGAATTCCAAGGTAGGTACTATGCACATTTCTGGAGCACGATATGGCAGCAGTTTTACAAGAATGCTTTTAAACAGTTTTGTTATATAATTGTTATAAAGCAGGGATGTAGGCTCAGGAGCATGCACTTGTCCTGAGCACTGTATGGCAGCAGTTTTGCAAGAATGTTACCCATTACCCAGCACTATTTCCTGCCATGTATTGCTCCTGACTGCTACCTAAGTATCTCTTGAAGAATGAATTCCATTAGAACATATTACATTTGATAATAGAAGTAAATTGTATGCTATGTCTGAATAACAAAAGAAAACTTTTGGGTTTCATAACCCTTTAAAGGGACACTCAGGTTTTATTACATTTTCATGATTCAGATAGAGCATGTAATTTCAAACAACTTTCCAATTTACTTCCATTAAAAACAATGTGCACAGTCTTTTATATTTACACTTTTTTGAGTCACCAGCTCCTACTGAGCATGTGCAAGAACTCAGACTATACGTATATGCATTTGTGATTGGCTGATTGCTATCACATGGTACAGGGGGAGTGTAAATATACATAACTTTGAAATGTGTTAAAAAAGAATCTACTACTCATTTGAAATTCAGAGTAAATGCTATTGTATTGTCTTGTTATCTTGCATTTGTTGATTATGCAAATCTACTGTGTTTACTGGTCCTTTAAAGGAAACTAAACACTAACCACATTTCATGCACTTCCCTCTAATCAACGGTGCTGCCATTTTGGACTTTCAACCCAATTTTTTTCTTTTGTGATTCAGACAGAGAATGCAATTTTAAGCAACTTTCTAATTTACTCCTATTATCAATTTTTCTTCATTCTCTTGCTATCTTTATTTGAAAAGAAATAAATGTCAGCCACCATTAAACAAGTGCTGTCCAGTGTTCTAAACCAAAAATTAGCTGGCTCCTTAACTTCGATGCCTTCTTTTTCAAATAAAGATAGCAAGAGAACGAAGAAAAATAGACAATAGGAGTAAATTAGAAAGTTGCTTAAAAGTGCATGCTCTATCTGAATCATGAAAAAAAAAATATAGGTTCAGTATCCCTTTAAAGGGTCATGAAACCCCAATTTTTTTTTCATGATTTAGAAAGAGCATGCAATTGTAAACAACTTTCTATTTTACTTCTATTATCTAATTTGCTTCATTTTCTTGATATTCTTTGCTGAAAAGCATATCTAAGATATGCTCAGTAGCTGCTGATTGGTAGATGAACATAGATGCCTTGTGTGATTGGCTCACCCATGTGCATTGCTATTTCTTCAAAAAAGCATAGCTAAAGAATGAAGCAAATTAGATAATAGAAGTAAATTGGAATGTTATTTAAAATTGTATTCTCTTCCTGAATCATGAAAGAAAATGTTTGGGTTTAGTGTCCCTTTAATACAATGCTTTAAAAAAATGTATTCAATGTCCCTTTTTAAAAGCATTTTAAAAGCCCCACTGCTGCCATATAGTATATCCATGCACAAATACAGGAAATATAAATATTTTTCTTTATTTCTCTTATGTTATATATTGTTTATTAAATGATTTGTTTTACCGGTTTTGCTACAAGGAATAACAGACTGATTAAAAGAAAAAAGATTGTTTGCTGTAGAGCATTTTAATAGGATCACATTTTCATACAAACATAAAAAGTGTATTATGATATTTATAGCGTGTTATCAAGACAGAGGACCATATGTTACAATACTGGCTAGTAAATATTTACTTTTTTTGGCTGGGAAAAACTTTGGTTGCTTTGTAGGCTATCACTGTTATAGAAAAGCTTCACAGCTGCTAAAGTTGCCTTATGTTCGTCTCACAGACAAAAACACTTCACTAAATTTCAGCATTTTCAGGCACTGAGGTTGCCCATAAAACTGCCAAGTTTCATAGAAACTCCAAAATGTTCTTTCATGATTCGGATAGAACATACAATTTCAAACAGTTTTTTAAATTTACTTCTATTATCAAATTTGCTTCGTTCTCTTGTTATCCTTTGCTGAAGTAGCAGCAATGCACTTCTGAGATCTAGCTAAACACATCTAGTTAGCCAATCAGAAGAGACAAATGTGTGCAGGCACCAATCACCAGCTAGCTCTTACTAGTGTGGGATATGTGCGTATTCTTTTTCAACAATGGATACCAAGAGAACATAGTACATTTAAAAATATTTGTGAATTTAAAGGTGTCTTAAAATGACATGCTCTATCTAAATCATACAAGTTTAATTTTGACTTTTCTATCCCTTTAAACTGAAATAAATATATTTTTAGGAGCTATAATGGGAAAGTCCATAGCATTTGCATTCTCACCATAAAAAAAAAATTATCCACCAGAGATTATCATTATAGAAATTGATAACATAATACAATGTCAACATTTTGTAAAGGTTGTTTAAAGGGACAGTCTAGTCAAAATTAAACTTTCATGATTCAGATAGGGCATGTAATTTTAGATAACTTTCCAATTTACTTTTATCATCAATTATGCTTTGCTCTCTTGGTATTCTTTGTTGGAAGCTAAACCTAGGTAGGCTGCTAATTTCTAAGCCCATGAAGGCCACCTCTTAGCTCAGGGCATTTTGACAGATTTTCACAGCTAGAGGGCGTTAGTTCATGTGTGCCATATAGATAACATTGTGCTCATGCACTTATTGGCTATAATGCAAGTCTGTCAAAATAGCTAAAATAAGAGGGCAGTCCACAGAGGCTTAGATACAAGGTAATCACAGAGGTAAAAAGTATATTATTATAACCGTGTTGGTTATTGGGGAGTGGGTAATAAAGGGATTATCTATCTTTTAAAACAATAAAACATGTGGTATAGACTGTCCATTTAAGTGTCTTAGTGGTAATTTGTTTATGGGGCCACTTTCTAGATCTTTAATAGATGAAGTAAGGAGCTGTTGAAAGATCTCCTCTGGCCGTCCGCTCACTAAGCTGTTTTCTGCTGAAAATCTGTTTTGAAAAATGGCTATATATCATTCTTGACAATCAGTATCCGTATTGAGCCAGAAGTAATGAATCAGCTCAGCTGATTAAACTTTTTTTTTTTAAATCATGGTATTATACAGCTTAAATGCATCTTTGGTTGATATGTCTTCCCCTTTACAACTTTATCCATCTTAAATAAAGGGATAACAAAATGAAACTTCCCACTAATGAGTAGATTACAGGGGGCACCAAACAATAATAATAAAAATAATACAATAAAAACAATCAAAGAAGGATAAAAACAACTAAAATAAATAGTATGTGTAATAATATGAGAGTGTGTCAAATAGTAAAAGATCCCACACTCAGGCTGCTCCCCTTCTAATCGTGTAGGCAGCGTTAGTAGGTATTCTAGAAACGCAAGGAACAAAGGGGCGTCACATAGCGTAATCTTGTAAAGTTCAAATACGTGAAGTTCAAAGAAGAAAAGGACTCACACTTTGTGATGGCGACAAAAACAATGTCGTAATAAACGCAGGCTGATACTCTTGTCTCCAGCTTACTAGCACCCCGGTGAACTGCTCCCTGTATATAGTGTACTGTAACAGGCTGTATCTATGTGCTGTTCCCTTCGGCAAACGTTTAGCTGATAATAAAGCAGAGGGCTCTACAAGAGATACTCAAACCATACATACAAAATGCCTATCAGCTGCTCAAAGAAATACTGAAGCTATCCACTCTGTAAAAGAATGTTTTCTGGCAACGCGTTTCTCGGTCTGCTGACTGTTTCATCAGGGATGGTTTGTCCACACATCTTGTTACCCTAAAAAATTTGCTGTTGATAAGAACTCACCCCTTGAGGAGCACTGCCAGGCATGGGACCCACAGAAATCAAGAAACGAAGATATTCCTGCACAGGCACAAACAAGTGATTCACAGCTTATCTACTTGATTGCGATCTTTATGCTTTTATAAGAATGTTCTGAAATTCCTTTTTATATTTTCTTTTTTTTATTTATATCCATGGTGACGGCATTAAAAATCTACTGACGTGAATAGGATATAAAAGGGCAAAATGAAAAATCAAGAGAACAAAGTAAATATAATAGCAGAAGTAAATTGAACGTTTCTTAACACCTTAACGAATGCGATGTACCCTGTACATCACTAGTCATTAAGGTTTTTTCAAGTCATAGTAGCGTGGTTCTTGCTGAAAGCGGCAGGACCAAGCTACTATTAACCTCCCTTCCGGGTGCAGACTTCCTGGAATAGTGTGGTCTCCTCAGGAGCAGCAATGCACTACTGGGAGCCAGCAGCAGATCGGTGGCTGATGTGTTCAGCTAGCTCCCAGTTGTGCACTGTTGCTTCAAAGGGCTCTATTTATCAAGCCCTTCTCCCTTTGTCACAATTTATCAAGCAGCCGTCATCAGACCTCTGTTTTCCTACCTTTTTTTTCCGATCTCCGCTGTCTGGTCCGACTGGGGAGATTGGCAGCTCCTGTCCGTGTCTGGCTGTGCGCGGGCAGGGGGCGGAGTTGCATGCGAGCACAAAATAGAGCTTGTGTAAAATGTTAAATTCGGGCAGCGGATTGCTGCCCACCAGAAAAGAGCTCAGGCAGACAGGAGTGAATATGTATGTCGCTGTCCGTCCTTGATTGATAAATCGAGCCCAAAGAAAATTAAGCAAATTTGATAATAGAAGTAAATTGGAAATTTGTTTAAAATTGAATGATCTATCTCAATCATGAAAACATTTTTGGGTTTCATGACCCTTTAAGTGTTAGATGAATGTTGTCACATAGTGTTCTTTCTGTTTAAAGCTTTTAGTGACTGGACCTGCCATAATCTTCATTCAAAACTGCTTGTGGAATCTGTAAATAGTGATGTTTAATATTTCTTTTCACTGGATGACAGCTTGGCATATGATCCATACAACCTTTACCCAATGTCTTTGTGATATGATTACAGAACCTGTCTGTTCTTGTCACATCAGACTAGGAGCAGCTCTGTTTGTTGAATCATTTTGTGAGGCAGTTACTCTTTGTTTGCCTCCTTCACCCTCAAAAGCACATTGAACTCAATAATGTATCATGCAATGCATAAAAATGAGCACTGCTTTAAAGGGACACAAACCCCAATTTTTTCTTTCATGATTCAGATAGAGCATGCAATTTTAACCAACTTTCTAATTTACTCCTATTACAAATTTGTCTTCGTTCTCTTGCTATCTTTATTTAAAAAAAAAACAACAGGAATCTTAGCATAGGAGCCGGCTTATTTTTGGTTCAGAACCTGGGTAGCGCTTATTGATAGGTGGCTCCTATGCTTACATTCCTGTTTTTTCAAGTAAATATACCAAGAGAACAAAGAAAATGTGATAATAGTATAAATTAGAAAGTTGCTTAAAATTGCATGCTCTATCTGAATCATGAAAGTTTAATTTTGACAAGACTATACCTTTTAAAACATTTTTGGTTTCTAAAGTAATTGAATAAATTAAAAAGTACCCAGCTGTATGTGGTTACTATGTGAAAGATACAATATTTCTTATGGTCTTAACACAAATATACAAGGTTTTACATCAAAGCTTTCCAAACTTTTCATGTTGGTGACACACTTTTTAAACCTACATCGTTTTGCGACACAGTAATTCATTTGTTCTAGCAAACAGGAGGTTAAACTAACTTGTTTTAAGAGATACGGACACACATAAATTATATAATAACAAAATATATTTAAAAGTAACAGTAAGTATGTGCGAGAATTAGAAAAAAAGTTTAATAACAGAAATAACTACTTACCATTTTAATGGGATGTAGGAGGTTGATGGGATAAACACAGTTTCTGAATATTTGGTGGAATATTAGATAAAGACACTCGCATTTCATCATCAAGCATTTTTAAAGGGACAGTCTAGGCCAAAATAAACTTTCATGATTCAGATAGAGCATGCAATTTTAAACAATTTTCCAATTTACTTTTATCACCAATTTTGCTTTGTTCTCTTGGTATTCTTAGTTGAAAGCTTAACCTAGGAGGTTCATATGCTAATTTCTTAGACCTTGAAGCCCACCTCTTTCAGATTGCATTTTAACAGTTTTTCACCACTAGAGGGTGTTAGTTCACATATTTCATATAGATAACACTGTGCTCGTGCACGAGAAGTTATCTGGGAGCAGGCACTGATTGGCTAGACTGCAAGTCTGTCAAAAGAACTGAAAAAAGGGGCAGTTTGCAGAGGCTTAGATACAAGATAATCACAGAGGTAAAAAGTATATTATTATAACTGTGTTGGTTATGCAAAACTGGGAAATGGGTAATAAAGGGATTATCTATCTTTTAAAACAATACAATTTCTGATGTAGACTGTACCTTTAAGCTTCCACTTCCTATCCATATATCAAGAGCAGGAGCAGCAATGCACTACTGAGAGCTAGCTGCTAACTGGTAGCTGCACATACATGCCTTTTTTCATTGGCTCACCCAGCATGTTCAGCTAGCTCACAGTAGTGCATTACTGCCTTCAACAAAGGATACCAAAGAGAATGAAGCAAAATTAATAGCAGAAGTAAATTGGAAAGTTGCTTTTAAATGATATATTCTATCTGAATTATGAAAGAAAAATATTGGGGTTCATGTCCCTTTAAAATGGAACACAGCTTTAAATAAACCATGATCTTCAAATAAGCTTAAGCTGCCTCCTGCTAGCGGCCGATTGGCGGTGAATCTGCAGGGGTGACATTGCACCAGCAGTTCACAAGTACTGCTGGTGCAATGATAAATGCGGACAGCGTATGCTGTCAGCATTTATCGATGTGCCGCGATGTCCGCTCTCACATTGGTAAATATACCCCATTGTCTCCTTCCACTCCAGTCAGTGCCAGATCAGAATAAATTAACCACATTATTCAAAGGGACAATTAAACCAATTTTTTTTATGTTCTGTCCTGTGGCTGCTCATATTTCCCTCTCCCAAGGGGTGCAAGCAAACACACATCTCCCCAAAACTCCAAAAGCCAGAAGAGCAATTGAATTCACTAGATTACAAAGAATTTGTGATAGGAAGAACTTTGAAGGGTGACAGTTACTTAATAAAGTCTATCTGATTATCCAATAATACCATACCAATAGATTTAAACATTGTGTACTGTTCTCTAAAGTAAAGGATAATTATAAGACAAAGGAATGGAATTGACAACAGAATTCTTCAAGATTGTTTTGTCTGACTCTGAGAAGCTTTCTTAGAATTTTAAATTAAATTTCAAGACTTTTTAGGAATCAAACAGCTTCTAGTGCTCCCACATAATTATTAGCATACATAGAGTAAAAATGCCACTCACAATCTTAGACCTGCTGCGCTTAAACCTTTGAGAGGTGGACCGCTGGGGAATCTGCAAAAAACCCACTTTGACTTCTGACATCAGCTCAGCTAACAACCGGCCCCCTTTTGAGCTCTATGAGTCCGACTGACTACTGCCCATGCTGCATACACACTGCTTTCCCACTCACTGACTACACGAGCATTCACAAGCCGATTGAGGAGACTACACGAGCAGTCAGGAGCCACTGTGCCGCCAATGGGAATAGTTTCAGTTCCGGCTGAGCTGCACCAATAGGTTAAGATGCTCTGTGACCTACTAGGTATCAATAACATGTCAACCACGTGATATGCATAGCAGGCAGGCGGAAAGGTTGGAAACCAAACTAAAGCTTTAAAAAAATTAAAAAAAGTTTGTGCTGAAGCTGGGACACACCTATACGCTGCTGCCGACGCACTGTGTCACGGCACACAGTTTGGAAAGCACTGTTTTACATGGTATTCATGCATAGCACTTTTTTATCCTATGTTGCATGTCAATTCTTGTGAATTATAGGTTGTAATGTTTTGTTGCCGCTTTTTTTTTTTTTTTTTTTTTTAATAAGAAACAAAATATGAGTATGCCTTGACCATTTGGATGTGTATTGTTACAAATTATGCAAGCACATGGTAGATGTTCTGGAATTTTGCTGCATTTTTTTAACCCTTGTAACAGGGTTAAAAATCTTACACCTGGCAGACTCCTACACAGTTCAAGATTAAAGGAACATTAAACACTAAATGAATGCTAGATAGAATGAAGCATTTAAAGAAAAGATTAGTCTGAGAATAACATGTAGATGGATTTTTTTTGACAAAATAAGTGTAAAATTGTAGTGTCTTTTAAACAATGGGTGCTGCCATGTTGTAACTCAAGTTACCCTCTCTGCTGTGGCCAATTAGAGACAGTTATAAATAGGTGACTAGAGTGTGCAGCCAATAGCTGTGTGGAATATAACAGTGTTATGAAAAGATCACATTTTCAGAATGTACAGGAAAATGGGACAAAATAAATGATGAAAGTACACTGCAGAGTTTTATTTTATTTATAAAATGTAGAATTTTATATTACCATCTCAAAGTGTTTAATTTCCCTTTAATTAATATGAATGGTGATTGGAGGATATGAATGTATGCTGTTCTTTATTAGCCTTATTCTAATCTGGAGTGGCAATGCACTGCATCAGATTTTTCAGCATCACTATGTGTTAGACATTTGTAGTGGCTAAATATTAGTGAAGAAATATTATTTGTTAAAAATAAAATGTAATGAATTAGAACACTTAATTCTCACTGGCATGTTTATTTAAAAACATTTGTTTTTTTTACATTTGATTCATTTCATTATTTGAATTTTATCCAAAATTCAATCATTAACTAAACAAACTAATGAAAGAATACAAAATAATTCATTAAAGGGACACTGAGCCCAATTTGTTTCTTTTTTGATTCAGATAGAGCATGCAATTTAAAGCAACTTTGTAATTCCTACTATCAATTTTTCTTCGTTCTCTTGCTATCTTTATTTGAAAAAAAAGGCATCTAAGCTTTTTTTGTTTCAGACTCTGGACAGCACTTTTTTTTATTGGTGGATGAATTTATCCACCAATCAGCAAGAACAACCCAGGTTGTTCACCAGAAATGGGCCGGAATCTAAACTTACATTCTTGCATTTCAAATAAAGATACCAATAGAATGAAGAAAATTTGATAATAGGTGTAAATTAGAAAGTTGCTTAAAATTGCATGCTCTATCTGAATCACGAAAGAAAAAAATTGGGTTCAGTGTCTCTTTAAGTTCCTTTATTTAATAGATAGGGAAAAATAAATACTAGAATGAGTGAACAAACTTTCATATTCGCTCTTTTGATCGTTTAGTTAATGAATGCATTTCAGGCAAAATGAGATAAAATGTGTTAATTTGTTTTGCAAACAAATAAACATTTTTTGCACAGTGTGTTTGTTTTTTTTTATAACCTATTTAAAGTGATGGTAAAGTTCAGCCTTTCTTAAAGTGAATGTAAATTTTGATGCAAAAGTGCCCGGTTTTTAAAAATTCGATTAAAAACAGGGGCACTTTAATTCATCAAAATTTACATTTCACTCCTTGTGAAAAAATACTTACCTTTTTAAACTTGACAGCCGCTTCAGCTTCCCCCGGTCATTGCAAGCCATTTCTGACATCAGAAATGATGGATGGGTCATCCTCCAATCACGGCTTCCCCCAGGGGGAATCAGTATCTGATTCAACGCCGTGATTGGAGGAAGCCGGATTCCTCATTTTAGACCCAGGAAGAGGCGTTGCGATGGGTGGAGGAAGCTGGAGCGGCTGTCAAGATTAAAAGGTAAGTATTTTTTCACAACACAAGTGAAATGTAAATTTTTATGAATTAAAGTGCCCCTGTTTTTAATCAAATTTTCAAAAACCGGGCACTTTTGCATAAAAATTTACATTCACGTTAATAATCCCTTAGATAGCAAATGTCCCATTTATAAAAATAGCTAACTTTTTTTTTTTAAAAAGACTCCTAACTTATTTTAAATAATTATTTAGACTAGCCTGCTTAACTTGCCTTCCTCCGCCCCATTCAATTTCCGAGTCTGTACACTACGTGACATAGAGAACGGTCCCACTGCACTGAACGTAAGCATCCAGGCACACTCCCGAGTAATAATAGCCTGCGCATGTGCAATTCTCCACTCTCTCTTCCAATGTAAACAATGAATCACCAGATTCATTGTTTACTACTGGATCAAAGAGTTGTGTATCAGAACGATTTTCCTGCGATTGTGACCCCCCTTGACAAAATGAGCATTATAAAATATTGTAAGTTGCAGTCATGTAGTGCTGGGCTTCACTTAGATGCCAAATGCGCATGCGTCCCACATGAACGAGCATGGAGTCGGCTATGCAGATCAGTGAGACACGCAGGAGCAATGCGTGTTATCAACAGTGCAGTATGCCAATAGGGCAACATTCCTATTGGTTATTAGTAGAAACAACCCCAGAGGCAGAACTTTTTTTCACTTTCTGCGATGAGATTTTGTTAGTGAAAAAATTTCTGCCGCTCATTTTTAAATAAAATAAAATTTTAAATTAGGCCGTTACACCAAAACACCAGTTCAATTGCTATATGTTGGTTAACTGGAGAATAAAGACATTTTTAAAGACTTGTAATAAAGTGCAGTAGTTGAAATTGGATTGCAAATTAGCTGCAGCCAAAAAAAATAAAAAATTGTAAAATGTGTTTCCTTTTCTCTAGGTCTAACATAGAAATGTTGTAATAAAAAAAAGGTGCATTGCTCATAAGAACATCTTACATTCATAAAAAACAGCTTTGCAGACTGGGAAATGCTAGGAGTGGGTGTGAAAAAATCTCTGAGAGCCAGTCAACAATCAATGCACTGCTGCTCTGTAGCGCTACTGCATATTTGACTGTTCACTTCAAACAGCACTTTGCTCCGTATGAACTGTGATAAGGAAAACTTACACAGTGCAGCCAGAGCACAGCGCTGTTTGAAAGGAACAGCCTAATGGGGAACTTCGATGAAAAGTTAAATCGCTAACAGTTCCTGCATGTGTCCTATTCTTTCTGCAGACATGATGCATATTCTGCAATGACATTTCATATCACTGCATGTTCTGCCTTGGGGGAAACGCCACAAAAAAACCTGCGAATCTGATACAGGTGGAGGAATGGAGACACAGAATAGCAGTCAACAGCATTAAAAAATATATATTTGCGAAGGGCTAAAAAAAAAAAATATATCAATGAAATTTAACTTTATTTCATAAGTTACTTAAAGTGATTATAACGTTTAAGGAATTAAAGCCCAGTATCTAAAAATAATCTTAAAAACATGGGCACTTTAATGAATTAAACTTTTACCGCCGATACTCCTCCCGCACCTCCTTCTCTACTGGGAATATTGATGACGAATCCTACTTCCTCCAATTGTTACGTGCCCCCTTTAGTGTCCAGCTCATGGGGCATGCAACGATTGGTGGAAGCAGGAGTCGTCATCAATATGCTAAATACAGAAGGAGATGTGGGCGGAGGATCGGCGGTAATGTTTACCGTAACAAAATGGTTAGTATTTAAAAAAAGAAGCGTGTTTGTAAAGTTTGATGACTTAAAGTGCTCATATTTTTAAGATTATTTTTAGATACTGGGCTTTAAATCATTAAATTTTACAATCACTTTAAAGGGACATTAAACCCAATTTTTTTCTTTCATGATTCAGATAGAGAATACAATTTTAAACAACATTCCAATTTACTTCTATTATCTAATTTGCTGCAATCTTTAGATATCCTTTGTTAAAGAAATAGCAATGCACATTGGTGAGCCAATCACATGAGGCATCTATGTGCAGCCACCAATCAGAAGCTACTGAGCCTATCTAGATATGCTTTTCAGGAAAGAATATCAAGAGAATGAAGCAAATTAGATAATTGAAGTAAATTAGAAAGTTGTTTAAAATGGCATACTCTATCTGAATCATGAAAGAAAAAAAAGTAGGTTGAATGTCCCTTTAATAATGTGTAGCGGATTGTTAAAGTTGACCATCACTTTAAAATGATATGAAACCCAATTTTTTTCTTTCATGATTCAGATAGAGCATGCAAATTTTTAAGCAACTTTCTAATTTTTTCCTATTATCAATGTTTTTGTTCTCTTGCTCTTTATTTGAAAAGCAGGATGTAAAGCTTAGGAGCTTTCCCACTTTAGATTCAGCACCTTGGATAGCGCTTGCTTATTAGAGAACAAAGAAAAATTGATAATAGGAATAAATTAGAAAGTTTCTTAAAATTGCATGCTCTATCTTAAAGGGACACTGAACCCAAATGTTTTCTTTCGTGATTCAGATAGAGCATGCAATTTTAAGCAACTTTCTAATTTACTCCTATTATTAAATTTTCTTCATTCTCTTGGTATCTTTATTTGAAATGCAAGAATGTAAGTTTAAATGCCGGCCCATTTTTGGTGAATACACGGTGTTGTTCTTGCTGATTGGTGGATAAATTCACCCACCAATAATAAGGTGCTTTCCATGGTCTGAACCAAAAAAATAGCTTAGATGCCTTCTTTTTCAAATAAAGAAGGCTAGAGAACGAAGAAAAATTGATAATAGGAATAAATTAGAAAGTTGCTTAAAATTGCATGCTCTACCTGAATCACGAAAGAAAACATTTGGGTTCAGTGTCCCTTTAATCATGAAATAAAAAAAATTGGGTTAAGTATCCCTTTAAGGAACTGGATATTTTGTGTATTTTGTCTCCTTTACTTATACAGAAGTTTGCTGCCTCTCTCTCTGTATTTTAAGAAGCAGCGTTCAAATGCAAACTATTATTATTCTGTTTTCATTACAAAGCACAAGACAAGAACTCATTTAAAATAAGGATTTTTTTTTATATTGCTCAGGAAGCTGAATTGGTGGGAAATGGTGCTTCAAAAGCAGAATTTGTGGGAAATGATACTGAGGTTTATGAATGTTGAAAGCAATTTCAGATATGAAGGTATGATGAAACTAAAGCCAATCCATTTTTATGTATTTGGCAGTACTTTACACTTCTTTCTGGAAAAGGCTTGTGTGCATGAAAAAATAAGTAATGAATCTTTAGTGCTGGTATCTGCGTACAATGATTTGGAGGAGAGAAAAAAAGAAAAAGCTTTGTGATAGCAAACTTCCCAGGCATGTCAAGAGATTGTAACAGAAGGGGATTCGGACAATAGAATATGTTGTAATAACTGCTTCTGTATCGGGTTGATGAATACATCAAAAGTGATGTTGAAAGGGCAAGACGAATTATTCATGTGTAAAGATCAATTTTTTACCTTTGTTTACAACCAAGAGATGGAGCTACAGCCAATGAAATTGCTGGTAACAATCAGATGCTATAGCCGAGGTGTGAAGTGAGCTGCATCGCTACTTGATATTTCAATAATTTATAGCCCTGCAAGAACAAACAGTGTTGACACTTCACTAGATCTGTTTCATATTTCAAGGCAACCAAAAGAATTGTAGGCCAGGATTCACTAAGCAGTGATGCTTCCAAATGAGATAAACACAGTTGCTTTTGATGTCTTCATCAACAATTTTTATTGCGTAAGACAAAATAGCCTTTTTTTTTTTAAAAAAAGTTTGGGAGGTTTTTCACTTCAATAATTTTAATTCTAGTACTGACTCCGATATAGGATCTTAAGAAAATACTATGTTATGGGGACATAAATCTCTAAAAATTCCCATCAAACTTGCTTACTCACTTTTAATAAAAAAATAAAATAAACTTTAATATGTATACTCCTAGTGAAATAAAAAACGCATTAAAGGGACAGTCAACTTAAAACATGTTATTGTTTAAAAAGATAAATAATCCCTTTATTACCCATTCCCTTGTTCTGCATAACCAACACGGTTATATTAATATACTTTTTACCTTTGTGATTACCTTGTATCTAAGCCTCTTCTGACGGACCCCCTTCTCACATGACTTTTTATTTATTATCTGTCAACTTGCATTTTCGCTAATAAGTGCTGTGTTGTGCACAACCTCCGTAGTGAGCACAATGTTATTTATATGACACACATGAAAAGCAAATAAAAAAAGCATGTGATTAAGAGGCTTTCTACAGTGGCTTAGAAACTGGCAGAGATATAGAGGTTTGAAAGTTATAAAGGATATTAATATATAACATTGTTGGTTGTGCAAAGATGGGGAATGGGTAGTAAAGGTGTTATCTATCTTTTTTAACAATAACAATTTTAGTGTTGACTGTCCCTTTAAGCATTTTATTTCTAAACAAATGTCCTGGAAAGGAGTTAAGCGTGTACATAAATTTGTGCTCCCTGCAGTAATGCATTGCTGCTCTTGAGAAAGACATGACTGGTGAGCCAATCAGACGCCTTATTTGTGTGTATGCACTGATAGCAACTCAAAAATAAACTTTTATGATTCAGATAGAGCATGCAATTTGAAGAGACTTTCCAATTTACTTCTCTCATCATAATGTGCACACTTTCTGAAGCACCAGCTACTACTGAGTGTTTGCAAGAGTTCACAATGTGTACGTATATGAGCCTATGATTGGCTGGTGGCTGTCACATGATACAGGGGGGCGGCAAATTGAAATACATTTTTAAATTTGTCAGCATAAATCTACAGTTCATTTAAAATTCAGAGTAAGTGCTATTGCATTGTCTTTTTATTATGCACTTGATGATTATTACATTCTATTCAATTATACTCTATTTATGGGTCTGCCCACTTAGTTTTTATTTTTTTAGTTTACTTGAATCTGAAAAGAATACAAATATTTTAGGTAATTCTATATGATTATTGTAAACCAAATTATGCAGTTTGGGGGGAGGGAGTGTGGGAGCTTTGAGCTTCCCTTTAACCCCTTAATGACCACAGCACTTTTCCATTTTCTGTCCGTTTGGGACCAAGGCTATTTTTACATTTTTGCGGTGTTTGTGTTTAGCTGTAATTTTCTTCTTACTCATTTACTGTACCCACACATATTATATACTGTTTTTCTCGCCATTAAATGGACTTTCTAAAGATACCATTATTTTCATCATATCTTATAATTTACTATAAAAAAATGATAAAATATGAGGAAAAATGGAAAAAAAAACACTTTTTCTAACTTTGACCCCCAAAATCTGTTACATATCTAAAACCACCAAAAAACACCCATGCTAAATAGTTTCTAAATTTTGTCCTGAGTTTAGAAATACCCAATGTTTACACGTTCTTTGCTTTTTTTGCAAGTTATAGGGCCATAAATACAAGTAGCACTTTGCTATTTCCAAACCATTTTTTTCCAAAATTAGCGCTAGTTACATTAGAACACTGATATCTTTCAGGAATCCCTGAATATCCCTTGACATGTATATATATTTTTTTAGTAGACATCCCAAAGTATTGATCTAGGCCAATTTTGGTATATTTCATACCACCATTTCACCGCCAAATGCGATCAAATACAAAAAATCGTTCACTTTTCTCCAACATAGGTGTGTCCGGTCCACGGCGTCATCCTTACTTGTGGGATATTCTCCTCCCCAACAGGAAATGGCAAAGAGCCCAGCAAAGCTGGTCACATGATCCCTCCTAGGCTCCGCCTACCCCAGTCATTCTCTTTGCCGTTGTACAGGCAACATCTCCACGGAGATGGCTTAGAGTTTTTTAGTGTTTAACTGTAGTTTTTATTATTCAATCAAGAGTTTGTTATTTTGAAATAGTGCTGGTATGTACTATTTACTCAGAAACAGAAAAGAGATGAAGATTTCTGTTTGTATGAGGAAAATGATTTTAGCAACCGTAACTAAAATCCATGGCTGTTCCACACAGGACTGTTGAGAGCTACTAACTTCAGTTGGGGGAACAGTATGCAGTCTCTTGCTGCTTGAGGTATGACACATTCTAACAAGACGATGTAATGCTGGAAGCTGTCATTTTCCCTATGGGATCCGGTAAGCCATGTTTATTACGATCATAAATAAGGGCTTCACAAGGGCTTATTACGACTGTAGACTTTTCTGGGCTAAATCGATTCATTATTAACACATATTTAGCCTTGAGGAATCATTTTATCTGGGTATTTTGATATAAGAATATCGGCAGGCACTGTATTAGACACCTTATTACTTAGGGACTTTCCCAAAGCATAAGCAGAGCCTCATTTTCGCGCCGGTGTGGCGCACTTGTTTTTGAGAGGCATGGCATGCAGTCGCATGTGTGAGAAGCTCTGATACGTAGAAAAGACTTTCTGAAGGCATCATTTGGTATCGTATTCCCCTTTGGGCTTGGTTGGGTCTCAGCAAAGCAGATACCAGGGACTGTAAAGGGGTTAAAGTTTAAAACGGCTCCGGTTCCGTTATTTTAAGGGTTAAAGCTTCCAAATTTGGTGTGCAATACTTTTAAGGCTTTAAGACACTGTGGTGAAAATTTGGTGAATTTTGTACAATTCCTTCATGTTTTTTCGCAATTGCAGTAATAAAGTGTGTTCAGTTTAAAATTTAAAGTGACAGTAACGGTTTTATTTTAAAACGTTTTTGTACTTTGTTATCAAGTTTATGCCTGTTTAACATGTCTGAACTACCAGATAGACTGTGTTCTGAATGTGGGGAAGCCAGAATTCCTATTCATTTAAATAAATGTGATTTATGTGATAATGACAATGATGCCCAAGATGATTCCTCAAGTGAGGGGAGTAAGCATGGTACTGCATCATTCCCTCCTTCGTCTACACGAGTCTTGCCCACTCAGGAGGCCCCTAGTACATCTAGCGCGCCAATACTCCTTACTATGCAACAATTAACGGCTGTAATGGATAATTCTGTCAAAAACATTTTAGCCAGAATGAACACTTGTCAGCGTAAGCGCGGCTGCTCTGTTTTAGATACTGAAGAGCATGGCAACGCTGATACTAATATCTCTGAAGGGCCCCTAACCCAGTCTGATGGGGCCAGGGAGGTTTTGTCTGAGGGAGAAATTACTGATTCAGGGAACATTTCTCAACGGGCTGAACTTGATGTGATTGCATTTAAATTTAAGTTGGAACATCTCCGCATTCTGCTCAAGGAGGTATTATCCACTCTGGATGATTGTGACAAGTTGGTCATCCCAGAGAAGCTATGTAAAATGGACAAGTTCCTAGAGGTGCCGGGGCTCCCAGAAGCTTTTCCTATACCCAAGCGGGTGGCGGACATTGTTAATAAAGAATGGGAAAGGCCCGGTATTCCTTTCGTCCCTCCCCCCATATTTAAAAAATTGTTTCCTTTGGTCGACCCCAGAAAGGACTTATGGCAGACAGTCCCCAAGGTCGAGGGAGCGGTTTCCACTTTAAACAAACGCACCACTATACCCATAGAGGATAGTTGTGCTTTCAAAGATCCTATGGATAAAAAATTAGAAGGTTTGCTTAAAAAGATGTTTGTTCAGCAGGGTTACCTTCTACAACCAATTGCATGCATTGTCCCCGTCGCTACAGCCGCATGTTTCTGGTTCGATGAGCTGATAAAGGCGGTCGATAGTGATTCTCCTCCTTATGAGGAGATTATGGACAGAATCAATGCTCTCAAATTGGCTAATTCTTTCACCCTAGACGCCACTTTGCAATTGGCTAGGTTAGCGGCTAAGAATTCTGGGTTTGCTATTGTGGCGCGCAGAGCGCTTTGGTTGAAATCTTGGTCGGCTGATGCGTCTTCCAAGAACAAGCTACTTAACATTCCTTTCAAGGGGAAAACGCTGTTTGGCCCTGACTTGAAAGAGATTATCTCTGATATCACTGGGGGTAAGGGCCACGCCCTTCCTCAGGATCGGCCTTTCAAGGCAAAAAATAAACCTAATTTTCGTCCCTTTCGTAGAAACGGACCAGCCCGAGGTGCTACGTCCTCTAAGCAAGAGGGTAATACTTCTCAAGCCAAGCCAGCTTGGAGACCAATGCAAGGCTGGAACAAGGGAAAGCAGGCCAAGAAACCTGCCACTGCTACCAAGACTGCATGAAATGTTGGCCCCCGATCCGGGACCGGATCTGGTGGGGGGCAGACTCTCTCTCTTCGCTCAGGCTTGGGCAAGAGATGTTCTGGATCCTTGGGCGCTAGAAATAGTCTCCCAAGGTTATCTTCTGGAATTCAAGGGACTTCCCCCAAGGGGGAGGTTCCACAGGTCTCAGTTGTCTTCAGACCACATAAAAAGACAGGCATTCTTACATTGTGTAGAAGACCTGTTAAAAATGGGAGTGATTCATCCTGTTCCATTAAGAGAACAAGGGATGGGGTTCTACTCCAATCTGTTCATAGTTCCCAAAAAAGAGGGAACGTTCAGACCAATCTTAGATCTCAAGATCTTAAACAAGTTTCTCAAGGTTCCATCGTTCAAGATGGAAACCATTCGAACTATTCTTCCTTCCATCCAGGAAGGTCAATTCATGACCACGGTGGATTTAAAGGATGCGTATCTACATATTCCTATCCACAAGGAACATCATCGGTTCCTAAGGTTCGCATTCCTGGACAAGCATTACCAGTTCGTGGCGCTTCCTTTCGGATTAGCCACTGCTCCAAGGATTTTCACAAAGGTACTAGGGTCCCTTCTAGCTGTGCTAAGACCAAGGGGCATTGCTGTAGTACCTTACTTGGACGACATTCTGATTCAAGCGTCGTCCCTTCCTCAAGCAAAGGCTCACACGGACATCGTCCTGGCCTTTCTCAGATCTCACGGATGGAAAGTGAACGTGGAAGAGAGTTCTCTATCTCCGTCAACAAGGGTTCCCTTCTTGGGAACAATAATAGACTCCTTAGAAATGAGGATATTTCTGACAGAGGCCAGAAAAACAAAGCTTCTAGACTCTTGTCGGATACTTCATTCCGTTCCTCTTCCTTCCATAGCTCAGTGCATGGAAGTGATCGGGTTGATGGTAGCGGCTATGGACATAGTTCCTTTTGCGCGCATTCATCTAAGACCATTACAACTGTGCATGCTCAGTCAGTGGAATGGGGATTATACAGACTTGTCTCCGAAGATACAAGTGAATCAGAGGACCAGAGACTCACTCCGTTGGTGGCTGTCCCTGGACAACCTGTCACGAGGGATGACATTCCGCAGACCAGAGTGGGTCATTGTCACGACCGACGCCAGTCTGATGGGCTGGGGCGCGGTCTGGGGATCCCTGAAAGCTCAGGGTCTTTGGTCTCGGGAAGAATCTCTTCTACCGATAAATATTCTGGAACTGAGAGCGATATTCAATGCTCTCAAGGCTTGGCCTCAGCTAGCGAGGGCCAAGTTCATACGGTTTCAATCAGACAACATGACAACTGTTGCGTACATCAACCATCAGGGGGGAACAAGGAGTTCCCTAGCGATGGAAGAAGTGACCAAAATCATTCTATGGGCGGAGTCTCACTCCTGCCACCTGTCCGCTATCCACATCCCAGGAGTGGAAAATTGGGAAGCGGATTTTCTGAGTCGTCAGACATTGCATCCGGGGGAGTGGGAACTCCATCCGGAAATCTTTGCCCAAGTCACTCAGCTGTGGGGCATTCCAGACATGGATCTGATGGCCTCTCGTCAGAACTTCAAAGTTCCTTGCTACGGGTCCAGATCCAGGGATCCCAAGGCGGCTCTAGTGGATGCACTAGTAGCACCTTGGACCTTCAAACTAGCTTATGTGTTCCCGCCGTTCCCTCTCATCCCCAGGCTGGTAGCCAGGATCAATCAGGAGAGGGCGTCGGTGATCTTGATAGCTCCTGCGTGGCCACGCAGGACTTGGTATGCAGATCTGGTGAATATGTCATCGGCTCCACCTTGGAAGCTACCTTTGAGACGAGACCTTCTTGTTCAGGGTCCGTTCGAACATCCGAACCTGGTTTCACTCCAGCTGACTGCTTGGAGATTGAACGCTTGATCTTATCGAAGCGAGGGTTCTCAGATTCTGTTATCGATACTCTTGTTCAGGCCAGAAAGCCTGTAACTAGAAAGATTTACCACAAAATTTGGAAAAAATATATCTGTTGGTGTGAATCTAAAGGATTCCCTTGGGACAAGGTTAAGATTCCTAAGATTCTATCCTTCCTTCAAGAAGGATTGGAAAAAGGATTATCTGCAAGTTCCCTGAAGGGACAGATTTCTGCCTTGTCTGTGTTACTTCACAAAAAGCTGGCAGCTGTGCCAGATGTTCAAGCCTTTGTTCAGGTTCTGGTTAGAATTAAGCCTGTTTACAAACCTTTGACTCCTCCTTGGAGTCTCAATTTAGTTCTTTCAGTTCTTCAGGGGGTTCCGTTTGAACCCTTACATTCCGTTGATATTAAGTTATTATCTTGGAAAGTTTTGTTTTTAGTTGCAATCTCTTCTGCTAGAAGAGTTTCAGAATTATCTGCTCTGCAGTGTTCTCCTCCTTATCTGGTGTTCCATGCAGATAAGGTGGTTTTACGTACTAAACCTGGTTTTCTTCCAAAAGTTGTTTCTAACAAAAACATTAACCAGGAGATTATCGTACCTTCTCTGTGTCCGAAACCAGTTTCAAAGAAGGAACGTTTGTTGCACAATTTGGATGTTGTTCGCGCTCTAAAATTCTATTTAGATGCTACAAAGGATTTTAGACAAACATCTTCCTTGTTTGTTGTTTATTCTGGTAAAAGGAGAGGTCAAAAAGCAACTTCTACCTCTCTCTCTTTTTGGATTAAAAGCATCATCAGATTGGCTTACGAGACTGCCGGACGGCAGCCTCCCGAAAGAATCACAGCTCATTCCACTAGGGCTGTGGCTTCCACATGGGCCTTCAAGAACGAGGCTTCTGTTGATCAGATATGTAGGGCAGCGACTTGGTCTTCACTGCACACTTTTACCAAATTTTACAAGTTTGATACTTTTGCTTCTTCTGAGGCTATTTTTGGGAGAAAGGTTTTGCAAGCCGTGGTGCCTTCCATTTAGGTGACCTGATTTGCTCCCTCCCTTCATCCGTGTCCTAAAGCTTTGGTATTGGTTCCCACAAGTAAGGATGACGCCGTGGACCGGACACACCTATGTTGGAGAAAACAGAATTTATGTTTACCTGATAAATTACTTTCTCCAACGGTGTGTCCGGTCCACGGCCCGCCCTGGTTTTTTTAATCAGGTCTGATAATTTATTTTCTTTAACTACAGTCACCACGGTACCATATGGTTTCTCCTATGCAAATATTCCTCCTTAACGTCGGTCGAATGACTGGGGTAGGCGGAGCCTAGGAGGGATCATGTGACCAGCTTTGCTGGGCTCTTTGCCATTTCCTGTTGGGGAGGAGAATATCCCACAAGTAAGGATGACGCCGTGGACCGGACACACCGTTGGAGAAAGTAATTTATCAGGTAAACATAAATTCTGTTTTTCACAAATTTTTTCACAAACTTTCGATTTCTCACTGAAATTATTTACAAACAACTTGTGCAATTATGGCATAAATGGTTGTAAATTCTTCTCTGGGATCCCCTTTGTTCAGAAATAGCACACATATATGGCTTTGGCGTTGCTTTTTGGTAATTAGAAGGCCGCTAAATGCCACTGCGCACCACAAGTGTATCATGCCCAGCAGTTAAGGTGTTAATTAGGGAGCTTTTAGGGAGCTTGTAGGGTTAATTTTAGCTTTAGTGTAGTGTAGTAGACAACCCCAAGTATTGATCTAGGCACATTTTGGTATATTTCATGCCACCATTTCACCGCCAAATGCGATCAAATTAAAAAAAACGTAAAATTTTTCACAATTTTAGGTTTCTCACTGAAATCATTTACAAACAGCTTGTGCAATTATGGCACAAATGGTTGTAAATGCTTGTCTGGGATCCCCTTTGTTCAGAAATAGCAGACATATATGACTTTGGCGTTGCTTTCTGGTAATTAGAAGGCCACTAAATCCTGTTGCGCCTCACACGTGTATTATGGCTAGCAGTGAAAGGGTTAATTAGGGAGTTTGTAGTGAGCTTGCAGGGTTAATTTTAGCTTTAGTGTAGAGATCAGCCTCCCATCTGACACATCCCACCCCCTGATCCCTCCCAAACAGCTCCCTTCCCTCCCCCACCCCACAATTGTCCCCGCCATCTTAAGTACTGGCAGAAAGTCTGCCAGTACTAAAATAAAAGGGTTTTTAAAAAAAATGATTTTTTTTTAGCATATTTACATATGCTACTGTGTAGGATCCCCCCCTTAGCCCCCAACCTCCCTGATCCCCCCCAAAACCGCTCTCTAACCCTCCCCTCTGCCTTATTGGGGGCCATCTTGGGTACTGGCAGCTGTCTGCCAGTACCCAGTTTACAATAAAAAGTGCTTTTTTTTTGTTTGGTTTTTTTTTTCTGTAGTGTAGCTTCCCCCCCCCCCCACACACACAGACAAACCCCCACCACCTTGCTGATCGTTTTTTTTTTTTTATTTTGACATTTTTTTATATTTTTTATTTCCACATTTTCTGTAGTGTAGCGGTTCCCGCCCGCCCCCACCCTCCCGTGCACGCGCACGCGCGCCCCCACCCTCCCGTGCACGCACGCGCGCCCCCAGCCACCCCCGCCCATAATCCCGCCCCCCTTCACATCACCAGGGCCATCGATGGCCGCCACCCGCCTCCCGGTCCGGCTCCCACCCACCAACGCAGTAAGCCACCGATCTCCGGTGCAGAGAGGGCCACAGAGTGGCTCTCTCTGCACCGGATGGCTTAAAAAGGTTATTGCAGGATGCCTCCATATCGAGGCATCACTGCAATAACCGGAAAGCATCTGGAAGCGAGCAGGATCGCTTCCAGCTGCTTTCCACACTGAGGACGTGCAGGGTACGTTCTCAGGCGTTAACTGCCTTTTTTCTGAGGACGTACCCTGCACGTCCTCAGTCGTTAAGGGGTTAAAGGGACACTAAACCCAATTTTTTTTTTATTTCATGATTCAGATTCATGCTCTTAGTAAGCACACTTTAGGTGCACTATTTGTTGGTTTTAACGCTGTCCCTAGTCCCTGACACCTGAAGCCGAGGGAGCTGCTATCGGCCAGGAAACAGGGGGGCTAGGTGTTCAGTTTTATGTTTGGGTACTTTACCAAGGTGGTCCTTGTTTTAACACGAATTTAATAAAAATTAATAATTTTGTTAAAAAAATACTACAAATTAGGAATGAGTGCTAGTAAAACCCTTTTCTTTTTTGGTTCCCTTACCAATTTATAATTGTATGTTCAATATTAGGGTTAGCACCGGAAGTAGTAATCTATTATTCCTAACTTACTATATCTAGTGCCAGTTTCTCTATCTTTTTGTTATCATGATTCAGATAGAGCAGCAATTTTAAGCAATTTTCTAATTTACTCCTATTATCAATTTTTCTTCATTCTCTTGCTATCTTTATTTAAAAAGCAGAAATGTAAAGCATAGGAGCCCAGCCCATTTTAGTTTCCTCACCCTGGATGTGCTTGCTTATTGGGGGCTACATTTAGCAAAGCAATAAACAAGCATAACCCAGGTTCTGAACCAAAAATGGGCCAGCTTCTAAGCTTTACATTTCTTTCATGTAATTAGCAAGAGTCCATGAGCTAGTGACGTATGGGATATACATTCCTACCAGGAGGGGCAAAGTTTCCCAAACCTCAAAATGCCTATAAATACACCCCTCACCACACCCACAATTCAGTTTTACAAACTTTGCCTCCGATGGAGGTGGTGAAGTAAGTTTGTGCTAGATTCTACGTTGATATGCGCTCCGCAGCAAGTTGGAGCCCGGTTTTCCTCTCAGCGTGCAGTGAATGTCAGAGGGATGTGAAGAGAGTATTGCCTATTTGAATGCAGTGATCTCCTTCTACGGGGTCTATTTCATAGGTTCTCTGTTATCGGTCGTAGAGATTCATCTCTTACCTCCCTTTTCAGATCGACGATATACTCTTATATATACCATTACCTCTGCTGATTCTCGTTTCAGTACTGGTTTGGCTTTCTACTACTTGTAGATGAGTGTCCTGGGGTAAGTAAATCTTATTTTCTGTGACACTCTAAGCTATGGTTGGGCACTTTGTTTATAAAGTTCTAAATATATGTATTCAAACATTTATTTGCCTTGACTCAGAATGTTCAACTTTCCTTATTTTTCAGACAGTCAGTTTCATATTTGGGATAATGCATTTGAATTAATCATTTTTTTCTTACCTTCAAAAATTTGACTCTTTTTTTCCCTGTGGGCTGTTAGGCTCGCGGGGGCTGAAAATGCTTCATTTTATTGCGTCATTCTTGGCGCGGACTTTTTTGGCGCAAAAATTATTTTCCGTTTCCGGTGTCATACGTGTCGCCGGAAGTTGCGTCATTTTTTTGACGTTATTTTGCGCCAAAGATGTCGGCGTTCCGGATGTGGCGTCATTTTGGCGCCAAAAGCATTTAGGCGCCAAATAATGTGGGCGTCTGATTTGGCGCTAAAAAATATGGGCGTCGCTTTTATCTCCACATTATTTAAGTCTCATTTTTTATTGCTTCTGGTTGCTAGAAGCTTGTTCTTTGGCATTCTTTCCCATTCCTGAAACTGTCATTTAAGGAATTTGATCAATTTTGCTTTATATGTTGTTTTTTCTCTTACATATTGCAAGATGTCTCACGTTGCATCTGAGTCAGAAGATACTACAGGAAAATCGCTGTCTAGTGCTGGATCTACCAAAGCTAAGTGTATCTGCTGTAAACTTTTGGTAGCTATTCCTCCGGCTGTTGTTTGTATTGATTGTCATGACAAACTTGTTAAAGCAGATAATATTTCCTTTAGTAATGTACCATTGCCTGTTGCAGTTCCCTCAACATCTAAGGTGCAGAATGTTCCTGATAACATAAGAGATTTTGTTTCTGAATCCATAAAGAAGGCTATGTCTGTTATTTCTCCTTCTAGTAAACATAAAAAATCTTTTAAAACTTCTCTCCCTACAGATGAATTTTTAAATGAACATCATCATTCTGATTCTGATGACTCTTCTGGTTCAGAGGATTCTGTCTCAGAGGTTGATGCTGATAAATCTTCATATTTATTTAAAATGGAATTTATTCGTTCTTTACTTAAAGAAGTACTAATTGCTTTAGAAATAGAGGATTCTGGTCCTCTTGATACTAATTCTAAATGTTTTGATAAGGTATTTAAAGCTCCTGTGGTTATTCCAGAAGTTTTTCCTGTTCCTAATGCTATTTCTGCAGTAATTTCCAAAGAATGGGATAAATTGGGTAATTCATTTACTCCTTCTAAACGTTTCAAGCAATTATATCCTGTGCCGTCTGACAGATTAGAATTTTGGGACAAAATCCCTAAAGTTGATGGGGCTATTTCTACCCTTGCTAAACGTACTACTATTCCTACGTCAGATGGTACTTCGTTTAAGGATCCTTTAGATAGGAAAATTGAATCCTTTCTAAGAAAAGCTTATCTGTGTTCAGGTAATCTTCTTAGACCTGCTATATCTTTGGCTGATGTTGCTGCAGCTTCAACTTTTTGGTTGGAAACTTTAGCGCAACAAGTAACACATCATGATTCTCATGATATTATTATTCTTCTTCAGCATGCTAATAATTTTATCTGTGATGCCATTTTTGATATTATCAGAGTTGATGTCAGGTTTATGTCTCTAGCTATTTTAGCTAGAAGAGCTTTATGGCTTAAAACTTGGAATGCTGATATGGCTTCTAAATCAACTCTACTTTCTATTTCTTTCCAGGGTAACAAATTATTTGGTTCTCAGTTGGATTCTATTATTTCAACTGTTACTGGTGGGAAAGGAACTTTTTTACCACAGGATAAAAAATCTAAAGGTAAAAACAGGGCTAATAATCGTTTTCGTTCCTTTCGTTTCAACAAAGAACAAAAGCCTGATCCTTCATCCTCAGGAGCAGTTTCAGTTTGGAAACCATCTCCAGTCTGGAATAAATCCAAGCCAGCTAGAAAGGCAAAGCCTGCTTCTAAGTCCACATGAAGGTGCGGCCCTCATTCCAGCTCAGCTGGTAGGGGGCAGGTTACGTTTTTTCAAGGAAATTTGGATCAATTCTGTTCACAATCTTTGGATTCAGAACATTGTTTGAGAAGGGTACAGAATTGGTTTCAAGATGAGACCTCCTGCAAAGAGATTTTTTCTTTCCCGTGTCCCAGTAAATCCAGTAAAAGCTCAAGCATTTCTGAATTGTGTTTCAGATCTAGAGTTGACTGGAGTAATTATGCCAGTTCCAGTTCCGGAACAGGGGATGGGGTTTTATTCAAATCTCTTCATTGTACCAAAGAAGGAGAATTCCTTCAGACCAGTTCTGGATCTAAAAATATTGAATCGTTATGTAAGAATACCAACGTTCAAGATGGTAACTGTAAGGACTATCTTGCCTTTTGTTCAGCAAGGGAATTATATGTCCACAATAGATTTACAGGATGCATATCTGCATATTCCGATTCATCCAGATCATTATCAGTTCCTGAGATTCTCTTTTCTGGACAAGCATTACCAGTTTGTGGCTCTGCCGTTTGGCCTAGCTACAGCTCCAAGAATTTTTACAAAGGTTCTCGGTGCCCTTCTGTCTGTAATCAGAGAACAGGGTATTGTGGTATTTCCTTATTTGGACGATATCTTGGTACTTGCTCAGTCTTTACATTTAGCAGAATCTCATACGAATCGACTTGTGTTGTTTCTTCAAGATCATGGTTGGAGGATCAATTTACCAAAAAGTTCATTGATTCCTCAGACAAGGGTAACCTTTCTGGGTTTCCAGATGGATTCAGTGTCCATGACTCTGTCTTTAACAGACAAGAGACGTCTAAAATTAATTACAGCTTGTCGAAACCTTCAGTCACAATCATTCCCTTCGGTAGCCTTATGCATGGAAATTCTAGGTCTTATGACTGCTGCATCGGACGCGATCCCCTTTGCTCGTTTTCACATGCGACCTCTTCAGCTCTGTATGCTGAATCAATGGTGCAAGGATTACACAAAGATATCTCAATTAATATCTTTAAAACCGATTGTTCGACACTCTCTAACGTGGTGGACAGATCACCATCGTTTAATTCAGGGGGCTTCTTTTGTGCTTCCGACCTGGACTGTAATTTCAACAGATGCAAGTCTCACAGGTTGGGGAGCTGTGTGGGGATCTCTGACGGCACAAGGAGTTTGGGAATCTCAGGAGGTGAGATTACCGATCAATATTTTAGAACTCCGTGCAATTTTCAGAGCTCTTCAGTTTTGGCCCCTTCTGAAGAGAGAATCGTTCATTTGTTTTCAGACAGACAATGTCACAACTGTGGCATACATCAATCATCAAGGAGGGACTCACAGTCCTCTGGCTATGAAAGAAGTATCTCGAATTTTGGTTTGTTCGGAATCCAGCTCCTGTCTAATCTCTGCGGTTCATATCCCAGGTATAGACAATTGGGAAGCGGATTATCTCAGTCGCCAAACGTTGCATCCGGGCGAATGGTCTCTTCACCCAGAGGTATTTCTTCAGATTGTTCAAATGTGGGAACTTCCAGAAATAGATCTGATGGCGTCTCATCTAAACAAGAAACTTCCCAGGTATCTGTTCAGATTCCGGGATCCTCAGGCGGAGGCAGTGGATGCATTATCACTTCCTTGGAAGTATCATCCTGCCTATATCTTTCCGCCTCTAGTTCTTCTTCCAAGAGTAATCTCCAAGATTCTGAAGGAATGCTCGTTTGTTCTGCTGGTAGCTCCGGCATGGTCTCACAGGTTTTGGTATGCGGATCTTGTCCGGATGGCCTATTGCCAACCGTGGACTCTTCCGTTAAGACCAGACCTTCTGTCTCAAGGTCCTTTTTTCCATCAGGATCTGAAATCCTTAAATTTAAAGGTATGGAGATTGAACGCTTGATTCTTGGTCACAGAGGTTTCTCTGACTCTGTGATTAATACTATGTTACAGGCTCGTAAATCTGTATCTAGAGAGATATATTATAGAGTCTGGAAGACTTATATTTCTTGGTGTCTTTCTCATCATTTTTCTTGGCATTCTTTTAGAATACCGAGAATATTACAGTTTCTTCAGGATGGTTTAGATAAGGGTTTGTCTGCAAGTTCCTTGAAAGGACAAATCTCTGCTCTTTCTGTTCTTTTTCACAGAAAGATTGCTATTCTTCCTGATATTCATTGTTTTGTACAAGCTTTGGTTCGTATAAAGCCTGTCATTAAGTCAATTTCTCCTCGGAGTTTGAATTTGGTTCTGGGGGCTCTTCAAGCTCCTCCATTTGAACCTATGCATTCATTGGACATTAAAGTACTTTCTTGGAAAGTTTTGTTCCTTTTGGCCATCTCTTCTGCCAGAAGAGTTTCTGAATTATCTGCTCTTTCTTGTGAGTCTCCTTTTCTGATTTTTCATCAGGATAAGGCGGTGTTGCGAACTTCTTTTGAATTTTTACCTAAAGTTGTGACTTCCAACAACATTAGTAGAGAAATTGTGGTTCCTTCATTATGTCCTAATTCTAAGGAGAAATCGTTGCATTCTTTGGATGTTGTTAGAGCTTTGAAATATTATGTTGAAGCTACTAAATCTTTCCGAAAGACTTCTAGTCTATTTGTTATCTTTTCCGGTTCTAGAAAAGGCCAGAAAGCTTCTGCCATTTCTTTGGCATCTTGGTTGAAATCTTTAATTCATCTTGCCTATGTTGAGTCGGGTAAAACTCCGCCTCAGAAAATTACAGCTCATTCTACTAGGTCAGTTTCTACTTCCTGGGCGTTTAGGAATGAAGCTTCGGTTGATCAGATTTGCAAAGCAGCAACTTGGTCCTCTTTGCATACTTTTACTAAATTCTACCATTTTGATGTATTTTCTTCTTCTGAAGCAGTTTTTGGTAGAAAAGTACTTCAGGCAGCGGTTTCAGTTTGAATCTTTATTTTGGGTGTGGATTATTTTCAGCAGGAATTGGCTGTCTTTATTTTGTCCCTCCCTCTCTAGTGACTCTTGTGTGGAAAGATCCACATCTTGGGTAGTCATTATCCCATACGTCACTAGCTCATGGACTCTTGCTAATTACATGAAAGAAAACATAATTTATGTAAGAACTTACCTGATAAATTCATTTCTTTCATATTAGCAAGAGTCCATGAGGCCCGCCCTTTTTTTGTGGTGGTTATGATTTTGTATAAAGCACAATTATTCCAATTCCTTATTTTATATGCTTTCGCACTTTTTTATCACCCCACTTCTTGGCTATTCGTTAAACTGAATTGTGGGTGTGGTGAGGGGTGTATTTATAGGCATTTTGAGGTTTGGGAAACTTTGCCCCTCCTGGTAGGAATGTATATCCCATACGTCACTAGCTCATGGACTCTTGCTAATATGAAAGAAATGAATTTATCAGGTAAGTTCTTAATTATGTTTTCTGCTTTTTAAATAAAGATAGCAAGAGAACGAAGACAAATTGATAATTGAGTAAATTAGAAAGTTGCTTAAAATTGCATGCTCTATCTGAACCATGAAAGAAAAAAAATTGGGTTCAGTGTCCCTTAATTATAAGTGATAACTAAATGTTATATTGTTTTGCCAAATGGAAGAAAAAAATATGTATATGAATTAGAAATTCTAAAAATCAGTTAAAGGGACATACAATTCAAACATATAGTATACAATGTAAAAAAAAATATTGAAAAAAAACTTTCAAATTTACTTTTTGTATCAAATTTTGTTTTGTTGGTATCCTTTGTTGAAAAGCAGGTAGGAAGGTGTAGGAGCGTGCACGTGACTTGAGCAATATATGGCAGCAGATTTATAGCGAAGTTATACATTTTCAAGGACAGTAGGTACCAAGTGTTTCCTGTAGTGCATTGTTCCAGAAATGTGTAGGTATCTCTTGAACAAAGAATACCATGAGAATGAGGTAAATTTGGTATTAGAAGTAAATGGAAAACTTTTTAAAATTTTGTATCCTCTGAATCACAAAAGAAAATTTTTGGGTTTTATGACTTTTTTTAAAGTTTATTTTTATTTTTCTGGGAGAATTTAAATGAAATTATGCTTAAAGTGAATGTAAAGTCAACAGTATCACTTATCCTCATATTATCAAGGGCAATAAATAAGGTGGACTTTAATTCATAATTTTTTTTTTTTTTTTATTTTTTTTTAAGTTTCAAAAGCTTTATTGAAAATATAAACATAACAATCATAGCAAATGTTGCAATATAATCTGATAGTCTCACAAAAGGTATAAATTAATTGTCTGTAGTGTCCAGTATCCAATCATCATCTCCTGAGTCAACACCAAAGGTGCTTAGTTAGTTCCATATCATTGTCTCAGTATTGAAATGCTATGCAAACAATAGTCTAGGATACAAAAAATTTTTTGTATTTTAATTCAAAATCCAAATATATACTTTTTTTTTACCTAATTTTCGGAGCCGCAATTCCTCCGCACGCCATTATGTCCCTCATTTTCTAATTGATTGACAATTGTGTTGTCAAATCGGCTCCCCCACCCCGTGGCGTTCAACCCCTTTTGTGCAACGTCATGCTCTGCTTCTGCGCATGTGTTTGCAAGTAATACAGCGATTCCGAAGCATAGTGCTTCGTTTGGATTCGGGAACGCATGCACAGATTGACACAAGGTTTTGCACGCATGCGCAAATTAAGGACTTCACGAGGACGCGCTTGTGTTGCTGCTTCTGCGCATGCATTTGCAAGTAATATAGCGATTCCGAAGCATAGTGCTTCGCTTGGATTCGGGAACGCATGCGCAGATTAAGACACAAGGTTTTGCACGCATGCGCAAATTAAGGACTTTGCGGGGACACGCTTCAGAGGTACGTAATAGAGCGGGTGGGACTGCTCTATACGTCACAGTCTGCAAATCAAGGAAGTGCCAGATGGGAGGAGTTGATCATCAAATCGGAGCTAAGTTTGTAGTTAAAAATTTAAATTTTATTAAAAAAATATTGTGGTTTAAGTCAGCATGTGTTATGGAGGTATTAGGGACCTTCAATTGTTTGGAAAATTTACATTCACTTTAATTAAAGTGATCAATAATCAGCGCAACATGGTAACGTAGAAGTAAAAATAAAAAGTGTAGGAGTTAATCCATTGCTGCGAATACTATTTAGTATTATACAAGCAATTAAACAAAGTATCACATTTTTGTTTAATGACCATGTCAATGATTTTATCTTTGGTTGTTAATAAAAGCCATTCACTATCTAAATATTACAAGTACAACACTTACAAAGGAATCCTCTTGAAACGAAGGCATTAAAAATCACCAGCTGTTTTATGTTGTGTAAATCCAGTTTAATAATAATTTGTATTTAATCAAGAGACATGAAATCATTATTGCCACAGACAAGAATGTAGGTTAGTTTTACACTCCTGAGAGCAAAATTAAAGCTAATAACTCTTTAGCCCCATAAAAGAAAAGCATTTTCATAGGAAAGTATTAAAAGATTTAATTACAGACACTATCAGTAAACAATTCATCCATATTGAGTTCTAGATGTGTGCTATTATGTGCACTGCCAATGAGATCTTGTGTACTAAATTCAAAATTTGATGCCCTATGTGTAGCTTTGAGCCTCAGTTGCCATATTCTGGCATTGCTATTAGTTTTGTACTGTATCAAATGTTTAAAAGGTATACTAGATTCAAAATTAATGACACGCTATAATGATATAATAATTTAAAACTATCGACCCTAAACTGTTGTGTGTTTAGTTTGCGCAGAGAAGTTAAACACATAGGGGCTTTATCAAAGGCTTTGCTACCCTACGACTGAAGGTTCTCACAAGAGAGCCTGCAGTCGGTATTTTCAAGCAGCGGTCATCAGAATTTGACAGCTCCTGCCCGCGCGTGATTGGCTGTGCGGGGGCAGGGGATGGCATTGCACAAGATCGCAAAATACCGTTCTTATGCAATGATAAATTCAGCCAGCGGAATTCAGTCCGCCAGTGGCAAGCTGCGGCAAACGTGCGCATATGTATACCCCTGTCCTCCTTAGCTTGATAAATCGGCCACATAGATATACTGCTCGGGACCTGCAGAACAATGCTGATCCAATCAGCATCACTAGCTGCACAACTCAGATGGATAACTAGCGCTGCTGATTGAAACAATGGCCATTTCTGCTCAGGACCAGCAGTGCTCTGTGGGCTTTTCCGGGGGTTCAAGGCACAGGGTGGATAGATTTAAAATAACATGCTCTAACAAATTAGTGTGTGTCATTTTTCGACTGTTATGGCCCTTTTAAACGTTCATGATTCATGACATGAAAGGCAAAACTTAAATGGTTCTGACAGAGAATGTATTTTTTAAAAACGTTTATGTCCACTTTGGTTATGAAATTTACTTTTTCTCATGGTGTTCTTTATTGAAAGCCATATGTACATATGCTCAGCAGCAACAATGCACTATTTGGAGCTTGCTGGTGATTTGCTGGCTGCTCACATTTTCTTTTGTCACTGACTCACCAGAAATGTTCAGCTAGTGTCCAGTAGTGCATTTCTGCTCTTGAGCTGCCTTTAACTATGAGTTTAATCGGTTTGCAGAGGTTACAATATAGTTATTTGTTAGCAATAGTACATTTAATAAAATGCTTGATATGTCCCTTTAAAGGGTCTTTGTACTCATTTTCTATCTTTTTTATGAAACAGTAGCATTTAAATATAGTGGCTTTCTTTACATTAAAAACCTGAAGTTAAAAGCTATTTAATCAGATATGAAACCCCCAAAATATTTTGTCAGAGCATACAATTTCAAAAAATAAATTCCAATTTACTTATATTATGAATTTAGTTTTTTTCCAATGATATTCTGTGTTGAAGAGATACCTAGGTAGGCGTCTAGAGTATTGCGTGGTAGGTATTAGTGCTGCCATCTAGTGCTCTTGCAAATGGATAACATTCTTGCAAAACTGCTGCTCTATAGTGCTCCAGACACATGCACACTCCAGAGCTTACTTCCCCTACAAACAATACCAAGAGAACAAAGCAAATTTAACAATAGAACTAAATTTGAAATTAAAATGAAATGCTCTATCTGATTCAAGAAAGAAAATGTTTGGGTTTCATGTCCCTTTAAGATTAAATGAATACTGTGATATCTATTGTGTGCAATCTGGTGAACATTCACAGGAAATAAATATCAACCAATGAGAAGTAGCATGCAGTTCCTATCAGCCAATGAGCACTTCAGTAAGTACTTATTAGCAAATGAGCATGGTTAGTAAGCACATATGTTTTTAAATGGGACTTTTTCATATGTTTTTTCCATTTGTCCTTTTATGTTAAAATAAGTTTTATTTCGTTCCACAAGACATACACAGATAACATTTTTAACAATCCCAGTATTTTCCTTCACACCCTTTACATAGTTAATTTTAATAACAGAGTAAGTCATCACAGTGGTTGTATAAGCTTAAACAGTTATCAATAGTTTTGTAGAACATTGTCTATGAATTTTGGTTTATTATATCTAGTCTGTAAAAAGATCCGATATCTATTGCATAAACCATGTGTATTTGTTCTTCACAACCATCTAGCATGAAAGTGTTATACTAAGTAACTGGGAGTAGATGATTTTTATATGATCGAGATTGTGTCTTAGGAATAATTTCAAACATTTTTAATATAACTGTACTCAACAAATAAACAGATAAACTAATTAAACTAATCTGTGTGGTCTTCTTTTTTTTATTCTGCAGTGTCTTATAGACAGCATCTGTCGGGTCTCTTAGCTAGCAACAGGGTTGCCTTGTTATCTTATTCAATGCGTCAGCCTTTCAGCCCTATACTCATGAACCTGGACCCTCCTCTTTATCTTTGATCCCTATCACTTATTTCGTGGGTCGCTGTTTAGGATCCAATAATACCAGATTTTCTGGAATTGGTCCGAGGTACCCTGGATTCGTGATGCCCCTTCTGTCATATTATATATGTCTTGAATCTTGTCTGTCACCTCCCTCCAAGCAGGGGCCCCCACCTTCCAACGCCTCGCTATACAGACTCTGGTTGCTGTGCTTAGTATTTTAATAAATGTATTAACTGTTGAATTGAACTGTGGGAATCCCCGGTTCAGAAGCGCCTGGGACATGGTCAGGGATATAGTTTCTTCAAGTAGTTGGCCTAATAAACCGTTTAATTTGTTCCATGTGTCTCTTATTATAGCACAGTCCCACCACATATGACTATAGGAGCCCCGTTCCCCACAGCCTCTATAGCATAGCTTGGATTTGTTAGTTGAGAAATAAGATGTACTTATCGGTGTCAGATACCATCTGAATAACGTTTTAATGGTGTTTTCCCTAAGATCGGCACTAATCAGTCCTTTACATGAATCATAAAGAATTTGATTCCATTCCTCCTTCGGGAGGGTATACCCCAGATCTACTTCCCATTTTATAACTATGCTGGATTTGGCTTTATATCTGATTTCTTGAATATCTATATTTAGTTTAGTAATTGTGTGTTTTTCCCTATCAAGTGATTTGCATATCTTTTCCAGATTTGTTCTTAGCTGTTGTTTATGATGCGTTATATATCTATTCAGGGCAGAGGAAATTTGTAGATAGACATACCAATGCAATTTGTCTGGTTGTAGGTTGTCCTGCAATTGATTAAACGTTAATATGTAACCCTTCAACATAAAGTCTACCACTCTGTACAGCCCCTTGTTCGTCCATTTACCTAACTGTCTCTGGGTCTCTTTTGGCAGAAGATACCATAGGGGTCTAACCAATGTGTTTGTAGGCATGAGATCCTTGGCTCTGGTGGCTGATTGCCATATAAGCATTGTGTCAAGGATGGTAGGGATTCTACAAGTTTCATGTCTGGACCTCCCTCCCGGATCCCACAAGATACTGTCTGAGTTTTCCTGTCCGTATAGGTCTTTCTCTATTTTTGTCCAGACCACATTGTGTGATTGTTTACGTAGAAGGGCAGCTTGAGCAAGCCTTGAAGCCTGGTAATAATCTGCTAAATTTGGTAGACCTACCCCGCCCAACTGTCTGTGTTGGGCTAGAACATGTGAGGCTATTCTCGCATTCCTATCCCCCCTCAAAAAGGAGTGGAGATCGGACTGTAGTTTTTGCTGTTCTAGGGGGGGGGGGGTATTTTAATCGGCAAGGCTCTGAACAGGTATAAGATCCTGGGAAATATATTCATTTTGATAGTTGAAAGATGGCCATACCATGAGAAGTTGCCCCTCTTCCATTTTTTTATATCTCTTCTGATAATTTTATATAGTGGGGTATAATTAAGTTTATATACCTTATCATTTGAGTCTATCCTCGTTCCTAGGTAGGGGAGGGAGTGTTTAGCCAATGGGATATCAAAATTAATCGCTATCAGTTTTTTTGTATGGGAGGGAATTGATAGTGATAGAGCTTCACACTTATCTAGATTAACCTTATACCCTGATATACTTGAGAATTCCTGTAGGATCTGATATAAGTGTGTCAATGAGTCGAAAGGTTTAGTCGACCTCAATAAAATGTCATCAGCGAATAGTGATAGCTTGTATTCAGAGCTCCCAATTCTAACTCCTCTAACATTTTCTGACTGTCTTATACGTGAGGCTAATGGCTCGATGCATAGTGCAAACAGAAGCGGGGACAAGGGGCAGCCTAGCCGGGTACCATTCAAGATATGTATGGATCTAGATTGATAGCCTGCTGCACTTATCGTTGCCAAAGGTACAGAGTAGATTCCCTTAATTGCCTGCATGAATGTTCCTTCAAAGCCTATTTTCGATAAAACCTCAAACATGTATGTCCAGTCTATACTATCAAACGCCTTCTCCACGTCCAACGATAGGAGCAGAGAAGACGTTCCTGTTCCCATCTAGAATTCTGTCAGATTGATTGTTCTACGTATGTTGTCCGGGGCTTCTCTTCCCTGTATGAAGCCCACCAGGTATGGATGAATTATGTCTGGAAGTATCTTCTTGAGGATTTTCATGTCCTGGTTAATTAGGGAGATCGGTCTGTAACTCCGACACAATATTGGATCTTTCCCTGGCTTGGGGATAATTACTATTTTAGCCCTGAGTATATCTGCTGGGATCTCCACCCCCTGCATTATATTGTTACAGAACTTCCTGAGATGTGGAATTAGTGCAGTTTTAAATAATTTGTAATATTCACTGGGTAAGCCATCGGGACCTGCTGCTTTACCTGTTTTGACTTCTTGTCTCACATTGTTTTTTTTCCTGAGTGGTTATCTCCTCATTTAAAGTTTCTCTATCTGTGGGACTAATAATCCTAAATTTGGCTTGCTGTAAAAATAGTGTCAACAGTTCATGTGTCTGAGCCGATCTTTGGACCTTCTGACCGTCATATAATGTTTCATAATAGGTTGCAAAAGTGTCTGTAATCTCTTGTGGCTTTGAGGTCTTTAAACCTTCTTGATTTTGTATGGTGGGGATAGAGTATGTTTTAGTTATCTCTCTTAATTTGTTAGCTAGATATTTATGGGGTTTGAGTATATAAAGTAATTAGTTCTCAGTTTCTGGATAGCTCTCATTGCAGAGTTGTTTAAAAGCTTCCCCAGGACTTTACATTTTGTCTGAAGCAGTTTAAATGTGATTGTGGATAGAGTTTGTTTATGTTGTGCCTCTAACGTTTGTATTTCAGCTTGAAGCTGATCTATAGTTTTGTTAGAAAGTCTAATGAGCTTCGATTTTTCATTTATTAGGATCCCTCTAATGAAAAGGTTTGTGTGCTGCCCAGGATATCGGGTTATTTGTAGTGTTTTCGTTAAGTTGCCAGTATTCCATCATAGTTTCAAGTGTCTTATTGTGAGCTTGTTTATTATTAAGTATGTTCGGGTCGAAAGTCCATGGTCTCTGTCTTTGGAAGTTGATTATTCCACTCATCTCTACCTGGACCACAGAGTGGTCAGACCACACACAGGAATCTATATGCGAGTTTATAATATTTGGGATTAAAATCTGGCTCACCATTACATAGTCCAGTCTGGTATATGTTTTGTGTGCATGTGAGTAATAAGTGTGATCAGTCATACTACCGTATAGCGTCTCCCAGGTGTCCACCAAGGTATGTGTAGCTAGTGACTCTCTTATTGATTTGGCTATTGAATTTTGTCTGAGTTGTTTATTTGTAATTTTAATCTCCTTAGCCCTCAGATGTGGTGTCAGTGTGATATTAAAATCTCCTGCTAAAATTGTTCTGGATTGAGACCATTGTGTGAGGTGATGTGAAATCTGATGAAAAAACGAGTGTTGCTTCTTGTTCGGAGCATAGACATTACATAAAGTTACTTGTGTGTCTTGTATCCTCCCCCTTACAATAATGAATCTACCTTCTGGGTCAGTTATGACCTCTTCTGTTGGGAATTGCAGAGAAGAATGAATGAGGATAGAGACACCCCTCTTTTTTTTGATCTGTGGTGGAGTGGTAGTGGGTAGGGAAGTGCTTATGCCAGAATTTTGGAGTCAGTGTTTGTGTAAAATGAGTCTCCTGTAGGAATATAATTTTTGCATTTAGTCTGATGTATTGATTTAGGGCCATTTTGCGTTTCACATTTGTGTTTAGTCCTCTCACATTATGCGAGAGAATTGTTAGCGTGGGTAACATTATTTATGGTTATTGAAAACTAGAACTATCTAAGCATTATTTTTTACCTTACTTTTTTGGGCTGACAGGCCTTCCCATAATCATCAATGACACAATTGACCACACAAAGGTAACAACATATAAACATTTTAAACATATAACAATAAAATCTCAGGCATAACACCCGAACAAAAATTACAAGTTTCATAAATTCCCTATAAGAAATAATTGTGCAAGGTATTAAATCTATATAACTATATCTTTAGTAACAAAGGTCATTTCCCAAAGCTGCTAGAGTTCCATCATAGATATGTCCATTAATGTTCAATAGCATAACATCCCAATTTATGTAATCTCTTCTATATTGTAGTTTCTTTACTGCATAACAATATCTCTGTTTCTTAAATATGTACATTTGAATGCTAAGCAAAATTTGTCTTTGTGTTGTGAGGAATGATCCTCTAGCGTACTGTTAGGCAGACCCATAGTGGGCTCTCCTTACAGATTAATTATTCGGTAGTTCCTGTGTAAGGAGAATTGTGGAGAGTGTAGAATATTGGTGTATAGCTTTTTATACTCATCTGACACTTGTCTCTACGAGAATCCGGGTGATGTAGTAAGAAACGTTCCATCGGCCTCCCTGTCTTTGCTATTCATTTTGCTTTTTTCTTGGTAACCCTGATCCACTTGGCCCTTTTATTGGTGTCTTCTCTTTGGGGATTGCGTTCAGCTTCAGAGTCGTTGTGACTGCACAGATTTCTGGAATATCTTGCCGTTCCCTTACTGTCAGAGTTTTACCTTTGTGGAGAATGTGTAAGGCAAAGGGGAACCCCCATCGGTAGTTTATTTGGTTTTTATGGAGCAATAGGGTAAGTGGTCTAAGTGAGCTTCTCCTTTGTAAAGTTTGCACGCATAGATCTTGATAAAACTGAACTACCACACTCTGAAACTTAAAAGTTGGGTTTTTCCTCGCTACTTGGAGGATTGCTTCTTTTTCAGGGAATCGGAGCAATTTAACTATCACATCCCTGGGTGGGTAGTCTCCCTTTGGCTTTGCTTTAAGGGCCCGGTATGCCCTTTCTATTTGAAAGTTATCTGCTTCTGTGCACCCAGTAATTGCTTGAAATAGCTGTTTTAGGTAGTTCTGTAAGTCTAATTACATTATGGATTCCGGGACTCCCTTGAGTCGTATGTTACATCTGCGTGTACGGTTCTCTAGATCTTCCATTTTGTCGTGGAGATTGTCTAGTTGTTGCTGGTGGTCTTGAGTCTTCTGAGACAAAGTAGTCATATTTTCATCCATAATATTTTCATTGTCTTCCAATGCAGATACTCTTGTACCTAAGTCTAGTATGTCATGCTTTATCTCTGCGAGACTGTTGGTGACTGAGGTTTGAAAGGAATTCATTTTATCCCACATTGTTTCAAAGTTCTTATTTATATCTTGTTTTGAAACTAAGGCCTTGATATCAGCTCTCATGACTGGGCTTAAATCTGCAGAGAGGGCCTGTGTATGAGAGTCTACGTCTAATTCCTCCCCTTGTTCTGCTTCTGGAGGTTCAACTGTTTTCTCCCCTTTAGATGTTTTGAAAAACAAACTAGCTGTTGCAGAACGTCCTGTCGAGGGAGTTTTGTTCATTTTTCTGGCATTATCTCCGAGAATATTTAGAGTTGTAACAGGGTTGATAGTTTTGGGATTGTTTGGATTTCCCCAGCAATACTATATTTAAGTTGCAGATAATGAGGTACTGAAAAATGGCCTTTTAATGTATTAGGTGTGTTTGTACCATATCTTTAGACAATGTGTAACATTCTATTCCCCATATAAGGGTGAAATTCTCGAGGGATCTGTTTTATATAGTGATTTTTATTCAGCGTGGGGCCCTTCCTGCTTAGTCTTCTCATCTGCCTAGCTGCATGTTTCTGTTCTGCCAGTGTTCAGAGCTTTATATTCTAAAACAGGGACATGTCTCAAATGCAACTCATTGTAAGATGTTCACTCTCGGTGGAGATTGCGATGTCCTTCTCCGTTTTATCTCAGTTGCTACTTCTATGTTGCTCCACGTGGGTTACTAAGATGACGCTTCCTCCGACTGCACCCGGAGTTCCCTCCTGGCTGTTTCACATATTCCCACTCGTTGCCGGTTTCTGCTTATCGCATCGTTTCCTCCATGTTAACTGGTGTATATTCCGAGACCGAGTTGTGTCTGCTCAATTTGCAGCTGCCAGTTTAGTACCCCTTTGTTTTATTTCTTGCACGAAGCGGTACAATTATGCGACCATCTCCGTTCTCAGTCAGGCTCCACCCCCATTTGTCCTTTTAAAGGGATAGGAAACCGCAACATTTTCTTTCAAGATTTGGATAGAACATTCAATTTTAAACAAATTTCTATTTTACTTCTATTATAAAATGTGCTTCATTCTCTTGTTATCCTTTGCTGAAGGAACATCAATGCACTACTGGCAGCTAGCTGAACACCTAGTTAGCCTATCACAAGAGACAAATGTGTGCAGGCACCAATCAGCAGCTGGCTCCCTCTAGTGTAGGGTATGTGAGCTGGAAGGGCTTTGCATTTGTATGGGGAAATTTAAACGGACATACTACTCAATAGCTGTCTAATCCGGACACATCTGAGGAAGGGGTAGGAGCCCTAAAACATGTAGTAAGGGTTAAACGTACCTGGCCAGGCAAGCAGTTAAATTGTCTCTTTGGAATCCATTGCTTTTCTATTGATTTGTCAATGTAATGTTGTAACAAATTGCTTGTTCGTTTTTATAATTGCTTTTTAAGTATTTACACATTTGTTGTGATGTTGTGATATTTTAATTTGGGCAAAAAACACACTGAACTAGAAAGTATCCCTTTCTATGTTTGAGTGTCATCACTGGGATCTAGTTAATACATTGGATGAGCCAATTAAATGAGGCATATATGTACAGTCACCAATCGGCAACTTCTACCTAGGTATCTTTTCCAACAAAGGATACCAAGAGAACAAAACAAATTAGATAAAAGAAGTAAATTGGAAAGTTGTTCTATCTGAACCCTGAAAATACAGTAGAATTGCACAATTAACAAGGGCATAATAAACGGACAATGTAATAATACTCTGAATTTTAAATAAGCAGTAGATTATTTTTTTTAGGGCAAATTTATTACATTTTCTGGTCTCCTGTATCATGTGACAGCCTTCAGCCAATCACAGACTAGTATACATATATCCTGTGCACATGCTCAGAAAGTGTGCAAAAACAGATAATGGAAATAAATTAGAAAGTGTCTTAAAACTGCATCTGAATCATGAAAGTTTATTTTTACGTTAGTGTCCCTTTTAAGTTTTTTTTTTTTTTTAGCTTTTGATCAAGCATTGTGGTTTCTTTGTAGAACACAGCCAGTGATTGGTTCAGTTGTGCGACAGCTGATGCTAGTTGGCTCACTGTGTGTTTCCTGCTCAAGACGAGCAGTTATTTGTGGTTCCTTAGTGGAACTTTGTGTTTAACCTCTTTAGAATTCCACAGCTAGTAGTGGGAATATTACATTCTCTAACTAATTACAGCATTTTATTTTCCACTATGGTGTCCCTTTATTGTTAATATTCGCTCGATTCTAGGTCATGCTATAGATGTGCTCACTGGTCTTCACCTTCAGATTAAAAGTTTTGCTCTGCTTTCAGGTGGTGGAATAGTGTTCCTGTGGCGATATTATGCTCGGGACCATAGCATGGCTTTATTTAAGCCAAATAACATCTGAACAATGAAAGGGTCTTATTTTATAAAGGGCATTAGAAGATAGAATTCACTTTATATAGCCTAAAAAAGCTATAGAAAAAAAAATAATCTGAAAATGTGTTGCTAGCCTACACAAAGTAGTTTATCAGAGTTTGTTCAATAGCCCCAGCCTTTGCAGCATACGGACATTTCTTGTAATGTCTTTAGTGTCTTTTGATAACAGTAGCACTGTATAGTAAATTGTAGTCTATTGGGAAATATGTGTTGGGCTTTCACTGAGCTTGAACAAGTGTCTCATGTAGTTGGATTAGTGGCTAAAGTCAGGCACATGTTTCATGTGACAGTACCATAAATATAACATTAAATCCCATCCTTTCATTCCCGTATTGTAATCCTGCAAGTGTAAAGACCAGTGAAATATAGAAAAAGACAGAACATGGGTCTATAACTACAGAACTAATAAAAGACCGCGTCTAGCCAAGCAGTTTTTTACACTGAAAGAAAATTGCAGTTACCGTTTTGTTTTCACGCTAGCACCCCATACAACAGACAAAATATATGAGAGGCATCAAATGGCCAGTGTTAGAGCATTTCTTTCTGCACTATATTTAATGTTTTTAGATACTAACAGGCTCAAAAAAGCTGCTTCTTTTTGGAGTTATTTCCACAGTTAGCCAGCTATGACGGAGAACATATAACAGCTTTCTAGTGGATCTTCTATGGAGTTGTTTAATTTTCTTATGACATTCAAATCTTATAACTATGTAGAGAATAAGCTGTAATGTGAAAAGCCTATGTGTTGGTGCAAAGGGTTAACTCATAGTGGGTTTTATTATTTTGCTTGCATATAGCACATTTTGGGCTAGATTACAAGTGGAGCGCTAATTTATTGCTCATCTGCAAACGGGCGCACGATAAATAACCAGCTATTACAAGTGTCTGGTTATTGCTGTCGCAAGCTCACGGTAGCAATTGGCGCTTATGAAATTAATATTTTATAAATGTCCACCAAATGCCCCCAAAATAAATTGTAATATACTTTATTAAAAAATAAAAGATAGTAGCATCTTTATTTTGTATATAATAACTGCAATAAACAGTTATGAGGGTTTAAAGTTGGCGGTGTGGAGTGTTAGGAAAAAAACGGCACTGAAAAGTGCCTTTACATTGCGGTCTATGGGAACTGTGTGTTCCCTGCAAATATATATATATATATATATATATATATATATATATATATATATATATATATATATATATATATATATATATATATATATATACACACAGGTGGCCCTCGTTTTACAACGGTTCAATTTACACCGTTTCAGAATAACAACCTTTTTTTCCAGTCATGTGACTGCTATTGAAAAGCATTGAGAAGCAGTGCATTTATTAAAATAGCCAGTAGGCGGAGCTGTCCGCTTGTGTTGCAGCAAAGCCAAGCAAGCTGAAATTAATCAGTTTAACCAGACCTGAGCTATCGAGCAGATTTCAAAGGAACAAGATCTTCCTGTCTATAACTCAGTCCAGATTGGAATGCATAGAAAGAACTGTTTGCAGAAAAATGCAAGTGAAGTCTGTGTTGTGTGATTATTTTATTAGGTTTATAATGCTGTTTAGCAAAAAAATTTGTTCATTTAACTTAGTTTAAATATATATTTTGTGTTGTGTAATTATTGTATTAGGTTTATAATGCTGTTTAGCATTTAAAGTCTTCATTTCAAAGCTTTAAAAATAATGTATTAGGCGTTACTTATGACAATTTTCAGAGGGGTTTGGAACCTAACTCCCTCACTTCACATTGACTTACATTATAACCTGGGTTTCAATTTACAACGGTTTCGATTTACAACCATTCCTTCTGGAACCTAACCCTGGCGTAAACTGAGGGCTACCTGTATATACTGTATATAATATATATATGTATATAGTATATATATTATATATGCTTATATACATATATATATATATGCTTATATACATATATATTTATGTGTAATTACATATATATTTGTGTTAATATGTGTATTTACACATATTAACACATATATACTGTATGTATATAGCCATATACATATATATTTACAATTTGCTGCCATCGCTGCGCCACTTACCCCCTTCACTGCGCCAGGTTCTCATGCCTTGTCCCAAAGGGTTAAACACAGAGTAGAAGTACCATTCGAGACCTACAGGACTCAAACAGAAACTGATGCTGTTCCAATCAGCAGCGCTAATTGTATAACTCAGCTGTGTAACTAGCACTGCTGATTGGATCTTCTGCAATTTCCACTCGGACCAGCAGTTCTCTGTGTCTGGTACTTCTGCTACGTGTTTAACCTCTTTCCCGGTGTTAAACATGCGGAGCAAATCTAGATATGCTCTGTGCACCAGCATTTTTAAACAGTGTGTCTGCTCATAGTGCTGACTGTAGCTTGTTTCATGTAAACAGAACCATACTTTTCCAGTGTTCCCGTAGTTTGTAAAATTTGTATTCTGTTGATAAATATAAATATTTGAGCGGATACAGTTATTAAACTTTCTTTGTACCTATAATTGGGACTGAGGATATATATTGCATTTTGGCAGATAGATAATATGCAGTATTAAAGTACATTAAACACTAAATAAATGCTAGACAGAATGATAATTCATAACACAGATTACCCTTAGGAAAATATGCAGATGTATTTTTAAAATTATATTACTTGTCTAAATATCGAGAAAAAAATCCTGTGTGTATGTCTGTCTTTGCTTTCCTGTGTGTGTGTGTCTGTTTCTGCTTTCCTGTGTGTGTCTCTGCTTTCATGTGTGTGTGTCTGTCTTTGCTTTCCTGTGTGTGTGTCTGTCTCTGCTTTCCTGTGTCTGTGCCAAAAAACAGGATAGAGCAGCACTCGGGAGGCACGGAATAAAATAAAAACACTGTTTATTGATAAGTGGTTAAAACATAGGCACAGAACAGGAGATAAATCCTTACGCGTTTCATGCCGCAAATGGACACTTAATCATAGGAACAAGTAATGGGACACCCCCTTCATAAAGGTAAGAGCGACCAATCGAAAACCTGGAAAATAATTTAAAACAACATACACACTATAAAAGACATGCCCAATAGGACATGATATTGTGATACAAACGGTATCAGAAAGAAAACTCGCAATATGAATGATATGTAAATTCGTTACTATATTAGACCTTTGTAACCAAATATAAGCATTAGTATCAAAATAGAAAATTTGAACATAAATGTGTTACTTTCTATTGCTTATTATACATAGTAAGTATGGATTAATATTGTATTAGGGTATATTGTCAAAAGGATATGTATATATGCACATATATATATCGATATGTACATACTCAATAATATGAATGAAAAACAATTTCATTACAGTTCTAAATCCCAAATCATTTGTTAAAAATCAATATTGATAAATATATAATGCAAAAAATGGTAGTAATGATAATGAATGTGAGATTAGATAGTTAGATGTTTTAAAGACTAAATGTGGTGTAATTGGGTTAGGAACCTAGTTCGACTGCATATAGATTTAAAAACCTTGAAAATGAATGACTAAGATAAATACAAAGACTATAAGAAAAATCTAAAGTCAAAAGTGCACAAACTTGATGGAGAACTAGCTACAAGAAAGGGAACTAAATTTTCCAGAGACTGGGAGGATTATGTCAATAATAGGGTGTACAACTGGTCAAGGTTCCAGAGAGGCCCTAGAAGACGTTTCACTAATAATTCAAACAAAAATTACAACAAGAAATTGGAGAATAAGAAAGAGTCTTACAACAAAGAAAAAGACAAGGAAACGGCTCCCAAGTCGATTCTAAATAACAAAAAGGATGGCAAAGTGGCATTCTCATCCACAGGCACCTCAGATCATGAATCTAACTTATCTGAGGGGAGTTGCACTTCATTACCCTTATCTACCACTTCTCTTTCCTCCTCTTCTTCATCTTCCTCTTCTCTTTCCTCTGTTTCTTCTCGCTCCTCTCTTCCTCTGTAGGTATTGGATAACGATACAGATCAAGAAGAACGGGTGGTCTGTCCAAAGGTTAACGTGGTCCCTTTAGGAGACGGACACGACGAGCAGGGAGAAGACAGAAGAAAATCTTCAAGAAAGTCAAAGGAAAAACACAAGAAAAATTGACTATATTAAATCTTTCGGACTTTCCATTAACACAAGGACAGATATGTTTGTTAAGTAAGGGTTTGGGTTTGCACCATCCCATAAGTTCTCTGCCTTTAAAACAATTATTGATGTAAATAAGTTTGTAAGAAAACTAACGTTAAAAAGATTCTTTAAGAATGACAGAGCTTTGATACTTGATATTAATCTCACAGTTGGAGGGCTTAGGCCTGTTGAGAGCAGTCAGATACCTTGGATCTTGAATTTGACTTCAAAGATCTAGTAAGCTTAAGACAACTGAGAGATTTTGATAACACAAGTATAGGTCCCAGCGATCAAGACATTGCAATGCCCATGAAAAAATCTTCGGATTTTTACCCTGTTCACTTTAGAGGTAGAGCATTAAATAATTTCTAAAAACAAGTTGAAAAAGAGATTTTAGAACTAGAAGAACAGTCGAAGTCCATACATATAAAACAAAATCTAACAAAAGATGAGAAAGAAGCTCTCAAGTCTCTACAGAAGAATGATGATATCGCAATTAGATCTAGCGAAAAAAAGGAGGAAATGTTGTTATATTAAATAAAAGTGATTACTTGTCAGAAGCTAAAAGACAACTAAATGACATCAGCACATACAGGAAGCTCCCTAGAAATCCAACATGTGAGTTTAAAAAGAAATTGCTTGTATTATTAGAACAAGCAATAGCATTAGGGATACTTACAAAGAAAGAGATTAGTACCTTAGTCCCTAATCATCCATTAATACCCATCTTTCATCACTTGCCGAAAACCCATAAAAATATTATCTCTCCGCCTGGACGTCCAATCATTTCGGGCATAGGCTCTTTGTTTGAGGCCCTGTCTAATTGGATTGACTCAATTTTACAACCATTAGTAACCAAACTAAGCAGTTATTTGAGAGATTCTACACATTTAATTAAAATATTACAGAAGCTGACATGGAAGAGGGGGTATTGTTGGATAGTGACTGATGTAGCATCCTTGTACTCATGCATACCCCATTCAATGGGTATTAGAGCCATCAGGTATTTTTTTGATTTGGATACTAATTTTTCAGAAGAGACAAAATTGTTACTTTGTGATCGAGTTTCTGTTACAACATAATTTCTGCATGTTTGATGACGAATTCTACATGCAGGTCTGTGGCACCTCAATGGGGGCTAAATTTGCCCCTTTATTCGCCAATCTATATGTAGGTTGGTGGGAGAATCATATGATCTATAGTAATGTAAATCCATATGTAGAATCAGTTATCATGTACATGAGACAATTTTTACATCTTAGGAGAAACACCAACTCAGATGAACATTTTTACAAACGGGCATCAGCGTTAAGAGTTAGGTTGGAAGAAAGGGGTTATGGAGAAAAACTACTAAACAATAGCCTTAAAGAAGCACGTAGCTACACACTGCAGGGTTTAGTATGTAGGACCATGAAAAAGGATAATGAATTTAATGATTCAGTGGTTGTTTTTTCAACAGAATACTCTGAACAATTCCATAAGGTTTGTGGCATTCTAAAAAGGAATATGCATATCTTGAGATGAAGTACTCTTGTGAAGTAGTTGAAAAGTGTAAATTTGTTCCAAGAAAGGCACCTACACTGTCGAAAAGACTTTGCCCTAGTCTGGTTTGCTCCAAAAAACATGAAAGAGGTAACTGGTTACAAAGAAAGGGCACATTTAGATGTGGGACAGGTCTGTGTCTCACTTGTGACACTATTAGCTCGGGGAACACATTCACTAGTATCATTACACAAGAACAGTTTGAGATTAAATTCTATGCAAACTGTAGAAGTGCGTATGTGGTATATCTCTTGGAGTGTAATTTATGGAAAATGCAGTATACCGGACAAACATCAAGGCAGTTAAGATCCCGATTAAGAGAGCATATCAATGATACTAAAAATTTCAATAAAGACTCAGTAATTGCTAGGCATCATTTTTCGATGCATATGACTAACAAATTTAATATGGGAGTGAAGGTAATTGATATAATAAGAAGGCCAATAAGAGGAGGGGACAGAAATAAATTATTATTAAAACAAGAAATGGTTTGGATTTATAAATTAAGAACCATTACCCCAGGTGGAATTAACAAGGAATGGGATATGAGTCTTTTTGTAGAATAGAGTCAATAGATACACAGTTTGTTCTGTGTTCAATGTAATTTCATTATTATTTTTTTTTATGGTAAAATATGCGCAAAGGTTTAGGCACATGTACAGCATTAATTGCCGTGCTTGTAAAGTTTGACAACACTCAAACCTTACATTCAAATAATGTTTGTCTCTTGCATAGGTCAAACTAGGTTTTCTGAATTAAACAAGAAAAAACTGCATTGCATATAGGTTAAATTATAATTAAATTCTAATGATCTATTGTCAATAAAGTATACCATAAATGATGTTCTATTATATCTCTTAAAGTGTTCACATATGTGGTCATATATCAATTTTTTTGGAACTATGTTTAGCATTTTTGTCATGTTTGAAAGATGAAATATATTTATAAGCTTATTGTTTTACATGACCTATATGCAGTCGAACTAGGTTCCTAACCCAATTACACCACATTTAGTCTTTAAAACATCTAGCTATCTAATCTCACATTCATTATCATTACTACCATTTTTTGCATTATATATTTTTCAATATTGATTTTTAACAAATTTGGGAATTTAGAGCTGTAATGAACTTGTTTTTCATTCATATTATTGAGTATGTACATATCGATATATATATGTGCATATATACATATCCTTTTGACAATATACCCTAATACAATAATAATCCATACTTGCTATGTATAATAAGCATTAGAAAGTAACACATTTATGTTCAAATTGTCTATTTTGATACTAATGCTTATATTTGGTTACAAAGGTCTAATATAGTAACGAATTTACATATCATTCATATTGCGAGTTTCCTTTCTGATGCCATTTGTATCACAATATCATGTCCTATTGGGCATATCTTTTATAGTGTGTTGTTTTAAATTATTTTCCAGGTTTTCGATTGGTCGCTCCTACCTTTATGAAGGGGGTGTCAAATCACATTACTTGTTCCTATGATTAAGTGTCCTTTTGTGGCACGAAACGCGTAAGGATTTATCTCCTGTTCTATGCCTATGTTTTAAGCACTTATCAATAAACAGTGTTTTTATTTTATTCCGTGCCTCTCGAGTGCTGCTCTATCCTGTTTTTTGGCATATTTTTGCGGTCCTCGCTTGGCCACGTTTGGCTTGCACCTCTCGGGTCTGTGTGTGGCTCCTCCCCCGGTTCCGGCGGCGTTCTGGCCTCCCTTTGTCTACGCGAGGCTCTGCAGCATTTTCTGTGTGCATGTCTGTCTCTGCTTTTCTGTGTGCATGTCTGTCTCTGCTTTTCTGTATGCATGTCAGGTTCAGATCTTCTGTCTCGTGGCTTATTCAGACACGTGGTGCCTATTATACCTTGCTGGTCAGGTTGGGGTGCCGGGTGCTCTTAACGTTAAACAAATAACAAGAACATAAATAATAAGTTTCAGCTAAGCATTCTCAAGAGGACTTGCGGGTCCTTTCAGCTCTCGGGCTTGTTTCAGTCCTAAATAGTGAAATGGGTCAGGGAATTTTGTTGCGTCACTTTCTGTTGCTTCCGATACCCTCGGAACCTAGAGTATTCCTTCCTACGTGGTGCGAAAATTAGAGGGTTTAGTGCCTCTTTTCCGCCGGTCGAGGCGGTGTGGCTTTAGGAAATTGTCCTTTTTGGACTTGTTCCTTTAGTGGTTCTCTTCTTCATTGAGACCTCTTTGATTGTCTTCTCCTTGTGGATGGGTCGCCTTCGGGGGACTTGGATTCCCTTCGGGAGTTGGTTGTTCCTTTTTCGGGACATTAGACAGTGAGGTATTTTTGGACTCCAGATAGGGGTCCTTCCCTGGTGTTGGGAATGTTCTGCATCTCTTTCTTGGGATAGAAGAGGTCCTAGTGGTTTTCCACTCATATGGTTCGGGTATTGCCATCCAGGTGGCATCCAAACACATGTTTTACTGTCCTCTAACTTCGAATCTGAGGTGATGTGGGGGCTTGATGTTGCTCTGTTCGGGTGACTTGTCCTCACTGTTCCCCTTGTGTCTGGAGCTCGTGGCTAGCTAGACAGCTATCTTAGCATACTAATGCTCTGTGGCTACTCTGTACTGTAGGAATCCGAGGGTTGCTAGTTCGATCCCCGGTGAGGTCTACTCAGCCTTTTCTCCTTTCGAGGTTGATAAAATGAGCAGCGCCTTGTGGATTAGCCGCACTTTCAAGCATAGTCATGTTAATGTTGCTTGGACGCCTGTTAGCTATAGTGTCCTTTTATGGCCCTGGCTCTTTGGAGTGTTGGGCTCCTGCAAGGGGTGGTCTCTTCCCTTTTGGTCGGGACTTGCAAGGGCTTCTTGCTCTTGTTATCCGGGTTATTCTGGATTTTTTCCCTGGGAGGTCTGTTTTTTATATCAGACAAGGGATTTATTTTCCTGGAAGATTGTTTAATCGAATCATTTTTGGGGCTCGGGCTTCTTGTCCTGATCTTCCATTTGTCAAGGGTTTTACTCAACATTTTCTCTTTGTGGATCCCGCTGTGGATTGTTACCGGACCTTATGATCCTAGGACTGGCCTGGGGGTTCCAGTTTCCGGGGTATTTTGGCTAAGCCCTTGTTCTGGCTGTTCTGTTTTACAACTTGGCCAGATTTACTCAGAGCCGGGATTCCTTGGGGCTTGTCTTGTATTGACGATACGGTTCCCTTGGGACAGCAAACTAATGTGACCTGATGGTGGGCTTTCCTGCCTAGCAAACGGAAGTTTTGCAGTTTCTCAGCTGTCTCTTTTGCACCTGGTATGTGTGCTAGCACGATGGTGTTTTAAGGGGTTCTTTCCGTGTTCGTCAGTGACGTGGCCTTGTGTCTCCTCGGTTCTTCCTACGACTTCCTGTCTTTTGGACAGGTGTTTATCGACGCTTTCCTCTTCAGAGAGCTCGTTTGTTCTCCTTACGGAGGTGTGGTTCCTTTTTTAGGGGCCTCTCCTGTGTTCAGGAGGTTGGAACAGACGTTTATCTGGTTCGGGAATTTGTCTACTCTTTGAGTTGTTCCTTTCCATCTGGGGAGGTGCTGGCTCCGCATTGAGACTTAGTCGGGTGGCTTTGCTGGATCTCTTTGGTTCTAACGCCTACTCGATTGTCTTAGGTTGAAGTGGCTGTGTCCATTCTTCTGCCCTTTTAGGGGCCGGTCTTGGCGTTCTTTTATGTTCCCTTGCTTTCAGATCTGCCATTGCTTGGGCTGGTCCGGCTAGGTGTAGGATCTGAGATCTATTGTTTGTCCTCAGGTCTTGGGGTGCCAGTGGACCTTGTTTTTCGAGGTTCCGTGCATTTTCCCCTTTGAGATCTGTGAGTAGGTCTGGCGGCCTGGAGTGTGTCCTCTTCCTTGGAGGTTGGGCAATCTGCTATTTTGATTGGCCGCTTTTTCCTTACGGGTAATGATTTATCCGTGTCTTCCTACGGATGGCAGCGTGTTACTGGACTCATATGTTTATATTTCTGAGTTTGCTACTTGTAATGTTTCTTTTCTGACGTTTTGAAGACTTTGTCTTCAACTGTCTTTTCGGTGCTGTTGCACGATATTTGGGAGATGTTCTTCTCCTTGATGATGCTTGGTTGCTCCTTGTGGGTTGGGTGTCGTCTCCCCTTGTTCTCAGGATCCATCGGGTCTATGTGGACTTGGCCTTCTTTTGAAGGGAGCTTTTCCTTTATTGGATCTTGCTGTACCTTTTTGGGTATTCCTTTGGTTCACCTTTGTCCTCTCTCTTTTGGGGATTTTGGTACTGTACTAGCAAGGGGTGGGGACCAACTGCTGGGCGACGGTTCTCCTGGAGGAGTGTTGGCTCAGTGAGTCTGCTTTGCAGTCTCTAGTTAGGCTTTCTGACTATCTGCGGGTCAGTGTCCTTGGGGCCTTTTCCTTCTATTTTTTTTGCCCGGCTCTGACGAAGCAGGGTTTGGTTTCAAAAAAGTAATGAATGCAGCTGTGGACTCTTTCCATTTATGAAGAAAAACTTAAATTATGCTTACCTGATAATTTTCTTTTCTTCAGATGGAAAGAGTCGACAGCTCCCCACCCGCATTTTTTCTGTGGAGCGTCTCTTATTTTTTAATTCTTCTGGCACCTTTTCACCCTGCTATTTCTTCTACTGTTCCTTGTTCCTCTGCAGAATGACTGGGGAATGTGGGAAGTGGAAGGAGTATTTAAGCCTTTGGCTGGGGTGTCTTTGCCTCCTCCTGGTGGCCAGGTTCTTATTTCCCAAAAGTAATGAATGCAGCTGTGGACTCTTTCCATCAGAAGAAAATAAAATTATCAGGTAAGCATAATTTTAATTTTTTTTTTGCTTTCAAAGGATACCAAGAAAATAAAGTACATTTGACAATAGAAGTAATTTAATTGAAAGTCTCTTTTTTAATTGCACACTCTATCTGGACCACAACAGTTTTTTTTGTGTCCCTTTTAAAAACTACTCCAGAGCAGCAATTCAGTACTGGAACATAGCTAAATACATATAACCAATAACAAGAGGCATATATATGTAGCTACCAGTGACCAGCTAGCTCCCAGTAGTGCAGCTCTCAAGCAGGGAAATACCTGTGAACTATACGGGAGCATTTGTCGGATGACCCATCTTATCACTGGCTATATTCTGCTGTGCAGCGGCAATGCTTGTGATTCTTGAACAGGATTATGTGTTTAAACCTTTTGTGGGTGTTATTTATGGTTAACTAGAGTCAAAAAGGCAAAATAAATAACATGCTTTATTAAATCAGGGAATGCCATTTTTGCATTTGAATGTCCCTTTAATTGTTCCCTGTGATGTTTTTTATTGTGCTTAAATTAATATTGTTTCTTAATGGAATAGTAAACCCAAATTTTTGATTCAGATAGAGCATGCAACTTTCTAATTTACTCCTGCTATCAATTTTTCTTTGTTCTCTTGGTATCTTTATTTGGAAAAGCAGGAATGTAAGCTTAGGAGCCAGACCATTTTTGGTTCAGAACCCTGGGTAGAGCTTTCTGATTGATGGCTACATTTACCCACCAATCAGCAAGAGCTACCCAGGTGCTGAACCAAAAATGGTCTGGCTTCTGAGCTTTACATTCTTGCTTTTCAAATAAAGATACCAAGAAAATTTGAAAATAGGAGTAAATTAGAAACTTGCTTAAAATTTCCTGCTCTGTCCGAATCATGAAAGAAGCAAATTGAGTTTACTATCCCTTTAATAGTACAAGCTACTGCTATAAAGTCAATGGTGGGTGGTTTTCTATAACAAGGGTAAGTTATCAGTATCCATTGTTTAAAGGAAATAGAAACATCAATACTTATATTGCCAAATAAAAAGAGGGTATATAAACCCGCCTGGTGTTCTAAACACAAACATTCTATTTTGTTGGTTGTTAAAGTTTTTTATACTGCTATAAATTCCTATTACATTCAGATGTAGGAAGTTTTAAAGGGTTATGACGTTAAGGGTAGTAACTAGATTCTTACAAGGATAAGATGCGTTTTGTTTTATAGTGTGTAATGTTCTGCAGCTAATACAAAAAATGCCAGACCATAACATGTTAATTAATACCTGTAAAAGTATAAGAACTTTATTAATTTAATCGGACATAATAAAAGTGCAAAAAGAATATACTGTAATGTATTACAGCTCTTTATTATTGCACAATTGCCTGCGTATAATTGTGTGTTTAATTCCTGCTAAGGGGGTTAAGCACATAGTTAAAGTCAGCTCCAGATAAGCAATGCCCTACTGAGAGCTAACTGGACACATCAGGTGAGCCAATGATAAGAGGCATGTGTGTGTAGGGATAGTCTAGTCAAAATTAAACTTTCATGATTCAGATATAGCATGCAATTTTAAGCAACTTTCTAATTTACTCCTATTATCAATTTGTCTTTGTTCACTTGTTATCTTTATTTGAATGTAAGCTTAGGAGCCGGACCATTTTTGATTAGGCACCTGGGTAGCGCTTGCTGATTGGTGGCTACATTTAGACACCAATCAGAAAGTGCTACCCAGGTCCTGAACCAAAAATTGGGCGGCTCCTATGCTTACATAATTGTTTTTTCAAATACAAAGATACCAAGAGAACAAAGAAAAAACGACAATAGGAGTAAATGAGAAAGTTACTTAAAATTGCATGCTCTATCTGAATCTAGGGATGCACCGAAATTTTGGCCACAGAAACGTTTCGGCCGAAAATGGCCTATTCGGTTATTTTGTTTTTTGTTTTCTTACCTGTTATTTTCTGTAAAATTGTGTAGCATATTTCAGTATTGGAGTTCATTACTTGACTTACTGTTTTGCATATAATAATAGTTTTCTAGGACTTTACTTTATTTGGATGATTGGTAAAAAAAACAACCTGTTAAATATGATTGTTACACAGAACTAAATGCAGAATAATACAGTATATTCATATTATTTTAAGTAGGGATGCAGAAACATTTTGGCCGAAAATGGCATTATCATTTTTTTCAGTTTCGTTTTTTTTTTTTGCCTGTTTTTCTTGGTAAAATTATTGTGTAGCCTATTGTTTTAAGATCTTTTTTGCCCCGTTTTAGTATGTTACTTTCAATGAAAGTGTGGTCATTTTATTTTATTGGCTTGCAGTTTTTCAATTCAGATTTATTCATTAAATAGTCTACTTATGCACAAATTTTTATTTTTTATTTTAAAATAATTTTAAAAAATACATTTTCGGTTTTCGGCCAAGTGCATCCTGGATTTTCAGGTTCGGTTTCGGTCCAGAACTTCCATTTCGGTGCATCACTATCTGAATCATTAAAGTTTGATTTTGACTAGACTATTTATTTAAATCAGAAGCTAGCTCTCAGTAGTGTACTGTTGCTGGTACGCTTATCTATGTATGCTTTTCAACTAACGATACTAAGGCCTAGATTTGGAGTTTGGCGGTAGCCGTGAAAACCAGTGTTAGAGGCTCCTAACGCTGGTTTTAGGCTAACTCCGGTATTTGGAGTCACTCAAAATAGGGTCTAACGCTCACTTTTCAGCCGCGACTTTTCCATACCGCAGATCCCCTTACGTAAATTGCGTATCCTATCTTTTCAATGGGATCTTTCTAACTCCGGTATTTAGAGTCGTGTCTGAAGTGAGCGTTAGACATCTAAACTCCAGCCGCAGGAAAAAAGTCAGTAGTTAAGAGCTTTCTGGGCTAACGCCGGTTTATAAAGCTCTTAACTACTGTGCTCTAAAGTACACTAACACCCATAAACTACCTGTGTACCCCTAAACCGAGGTCCCCCCACATCGCCGCCACTCTATTACATTTTTTTAACCCCTAATCTGCCGACCGCCACCTACGTTATACTTATGTACCCCTAATCTGCTGCCCCTAACACCGCCGACCCCTGTATTATATTTATTAACCCCTAATCTGCCCCCCACAACGTCGCCTCCACCTACCTACACTTATTAACCCCTAATCTGCCGACCGCAAAGCGCCGCCACCTACGTTATCCTTATGTACCCCTAATCTGCTGCCCCTAACACCGCCGACCCCTATATTATATTTATTAACCCCTAATCTGCCCCCCACAAAGTCGCCTCCACCTGCCTACACTTATTAACACCTAATCTGCCGACCGGACCTGAGCGCTACTATAATAAAGTTATTAACCCCTAATCCGCCTCACTAACCCTATAATAAATAGTATTAACCCCTAATCTGCCCTCCCTAACATTGCCGACACCTAACTTCAAACATTAACTCCTAATCTGCCGACTGGAGCTCACCGCTATTCTAATAAATGTATTAACCCCTAAAGCTAAGTCTAACCCTAACACTAACACCCCCCTAAGTTAAATATAATTTAAATCTAAAGAAATTAATTAACTCTTATTAAATAAATTTTCTCCAACATAGGTGTGTCCGGTCCACGGCGTCATCCTTACTTGTGGGATATTCTCTTCCCCAACAGGAAATGGCAAAGAGCCCAGCAAAGCTGGTCACATGATCCCTCCTAGGCTCCGCCTACCCCAGTCATTCTCTTTGCCGTTGTACAGGCAACATCTCCACGGAGATGGCTTAGAGTTTTTTAGTGTTTAACTGTAGTTTTTATTATTCAATCAAGAGTTTGTTATTTTAAAATAGTGCTGGTATGTACTATTTACTCTGAAACAGAAAAGAGATGAAGATTTCTGTTTGTATGAGGAAAATGATTTTAGCAACCGTTACTAAAATCCATGGCTGTTCCACACAGGACTGTTGAGAGGAATTAACTTCAGTTGGGGGAACAGTGAGCAGTCTTTTGCTGCTTGAGGTATGACACATTCTAACGCTGGAAGCTGTCATTTTCCCTATGGGATCCGGTAAGCCATTTTTATTCACACAGTAAATAAGGGCTTCACAAGGGCTTATTAAGACTGTAGACATTTTCTGGGCTAAATCGATCATATTTACACATATTTAGCCTTGAGGAATCATTTAATCTGGGTATTTTTTGTAAAATAATATCGGCAGGCACTGTTTTAGACACTTTATTCTATTGGGGCTTTCCCTAATCATAGTCAGAGCCTCATTTTCGCGCCGGTATGGCGCACTTGTTTTTGAGAACAGCATGACATGCAGCTGCATGTGTGTGGAGCTCTGATACATAGAAAAGTCTTTTTGAAGGCATTATTTGGTATCGTATTCCCCTTTGGGCTTGGTTGGGTCTCAGCAAAGCAGATTCCAGGGACTGTAAAGGGGTTAAATATAAAAACGGCTCCGGTTCCGTTATTTTAAGGGTTAAAGCTTCCAAATTTGGTGTGCAATACTTTTAAGGCTTTAAGACACTGTGGTGAAATTTTGGTGAATTTTGAACAATTCCTTCATACTTTTTCGCAATTGCAGTAATAAAGTGTGTTCAGTTTAAAATTTAAAGTGACAGTAACGGTTTTATTTTAAAACGTTTTTTGTGCTTTGTTATCAAGTTTATGCCTGTTTAACATGTCTGAACTACCAGATAGATTGTGTTCTGACTGTGGGGAAGCCAAGGTTCCTTTTCATTTAAATAGATGTGATTTATGTCATAATAAATTTAGTAAAAATGATGCCCAAGATGATTCCTCAAGTGAGGGGAGTAAGCATGGTACTGCATCATCCCCTCCTTCGTCTACACCAGTTTTGCCCATACAGGAGGCCCCTAGTACATCTAGCGCGCCAATACTCCTTACTATGCAACAATTAACGGCTGTAATGGATAATTCTATCAAGAACATTTTAGCCAATATGCCCACTTATCAGCGAAAGCGCGACTGCTCTGTTTTAGAAAATACTGAAGAGCATGAGGCCGCTGATGATATTGTTTCTGAAGGGCCCCTACACCAGTCTGAGGGGGCCAGGGAGGTTTTGTCTGAGGGAGAAATTTCAGATTCAGGAAAAATTTCTCAACAAGCTGAACCTGATGTGATTACTTTTAAATTTAAGTTGGAACATCTCCGCGCTCTGCTTAAGGAGGTGTTATCCAATTTGGATGATTGTGATTATCTGGTCATTCCAGAAACACTATGTAAAATGGACAAGTTCCTAGAGGCCCCGGGGCCCCCCGAAGCTTTTCCTATACTCAAGCGGGTGGCGTACATTGTTAATAAAGAATGGGACAGGCCCGGTGTACCTTTCGTACCTCCCCCCATATTTAAAAAATTGTTTCCTATAGTCGACCCTAGAAAGGACTTATGGCAGACAGTCCCCAAGGTCGAGGGGGCGGTTTCTACTCTAAACAAGCGCTCCACTATACCCATAGAAGATAGTTGTGCTTTCCAAGATCCTATGGATAAAAAATTAGAAGGTTTGCTAAAAAAGATGTTTGTTCAGCAAGGTTACCTTCTACAACCAATTGCATGCATTGTCCCTGTCACTACAGCCGCGTGTTTCTGGTTCGATGAGCTAGAAAAGGCGATTATTAGTAATTCTTCTTCTTATGAGGAGATTATGGACAGAATTCGTGCTCTTAAATTGGCTAATTCTTTCACCCTAGACGCCACCTTGCAATTGGCTAGGTTAGCGGCGAAAAATTCTGGGTTTGCTATTGTGGCGCGCAGAGCGCTTTGGTTAAAATCTTGGTCAGCGGATGCGTCTTCCAAGAACAAATTGTTTGACATTCCTTTCAAGGGGAAAACACTGTTTGGCCCTGACTTGAAAGAGATTATCTCTGATATCACTGGGGGCAAGGGCCACGCCCTTCCTCAGAATAGGTCTTTCAAGGCCAAAAATAAACCTAATTTTCGTCCCTTTCGCAGAAACGGACCAGCCCCAAGTGCTACGTCCTCTAAGCAGGAGGGTAATACTTCTCAAGCCAATCCAGCCTGGAGACCAATGCAAGGCTGGAACAAAGGAAAGCAGGCCAAGAAACCTGCCACTGCTCCCAAGACAGCATGAGATGCGGGCCCCCGATCCGGGTCCGGATTTGGTGGGGGGCAGACTCTCTCTCTTCACTCAGGCTTGGGCAAGAGATGTTCTGGATCCTTGGGCGCTAGAAATAGTCTCCCAAGGTTATCTTCTGGAAGTGATTCATCCTGTTCCATTAAAAGAACGAGGGATGGGGTTCTACTCCAATCTGTTCGTAGTTCCCAAAAAAGAGGGAACGTTCAGACCAATCTTAGATCTCAAGATCCTAAACAAGTTTCTCAAGGTTCCATCGTCCAAAATGGAAACCATTCGAACTATCCTTCCATCCAGGAAGGTCAATTCTTGACCACGGTGGATTTAAAGGATGCGTATCTACATATTCCTGTCCACAAGGAACATCATCGGTTCCTAAGGTTCGCATTCCTGGACAAGCATTACCAGTTTGTGGCGCTTCCTTTCGGATTAGCCACTGCTCCAAGGATTTTCACAAAGGTACTAGGGTCCCTTCTGGCGGTGCTAAGACCAAGGGGCATTGCTGTAGTACCTTACTTGGACGACATTCTGATTCAAGCGTCGTCCCTTCCTCAAGCAAAGGCTCACACGGACATAGTCCTGGCCTTTCTCAGATCTCACGGATGGAAAGTGAACGTGGAAAAGAGTTCTCTATCTCCGTCGACAAGAGTTCCCTTCTTGGGAACAATAATAGACTCCTTAGATATGAGGATTTTTCTGACAGAGACCAGAAAAACAAAACTTCTAAACTCTTGTCGGATACTTCATTCCGTTCCTCTTCCTTCCATAGCGCAGTGCATGGAAGTGATAGGTTTGATGGTAGCGGCAATGGACATAGTTCCTTTTGCGCGCATTCATCTAAGACCATTACAACTGTGTATGCTCAGTCAGTGGAATGGGGACTATACAGACTTGTCTCCGAAGATACAAGTAAATCAGAGGACCAGAGACTCACTCCGTTGGTGGCTGTCCCTGGACAACCTGTCACAAGGGGTGACCTCCCGCAGACCAGAGTGGGTCATTGTCACGACCGACGCCAGTCTGATGGGCTGGGGCGCGGTCTGGGGATCCCTGAAAGCTCAGGGTCTTTGGTCTCGGGAAGAATCTCTTCTACCGATAAATATTCTGGAACTGAGAGCGATATTCAATGCTCTCAAGGCTTGGCCTCAGCTAGCGAGGGCCAAGTTCATACGTTTTCAATCAGACAACATGACTGTTGCGTACATCAACCATCAGGGGGGAACAAGGAGTTCCCTGGCGATGGAAGAAGTGACCAAAATCATTCAATGGGCGGAGACTCGCTCCTGCCACCTGTCTGCAATCCTCATCCCAGGAGTGGAAAATTGGGAAGCGGATTTTCTGAGTCGTCAGACATTGCATCCGGGGGAGTGGGAACTCCATCCGGAAATCTTTGCCCAAATCACTCAACTGTGGGGCATTCCAGACATGGATCTGATGGCCTCTCGTCAGAACTTCAAGGTTCCTTGCTACGGGTCCAGATCCAGGGATCCCAAGGCGACTCTAGTAGATGCACTAGTAGCACCTTGGACCTTCAAACTAGCTTATGTATTCCCGCCGTTTCCTCTCATCCCCAGGCTGGTAGCCAGGATCAATCAGGAGAGGGCGTCGGTGATCTTGATAGCTCCTGCGGGGCCACGCAGGACTTGGTATGCAGATCTGGTGAATATGTCATCGGCTCCACCATGGAAGCTACCTTTGAGACGAGACCTTCTTGTTCAAGGTCCGTTCGAACATCCGAATCTGGTCCTACTCCAGCTGACTGCTTGGAGATTGATCAAAGCGAGGGTTCTCAGATTGATACTCTTGTTCAGGCCAGAAAGCCTGTAACTAGAAAAATTTACCACAAAATATGGAAAAAATATATCTGTTGGTGTGAATCTAAAGGATTCCCTTGGGACAAGGTAAAGATTCCTAGGATTCTATCCTTTCTTCAAGAAGGATTGGAGAAAGGATTATCTGCAAGTTCCTTGAAGGGACAGATTTCTGCCTTGTCTGTGTTACTTCACAAAGAGCTGGCAGCTGTGCCAGATGTTCAAGCCTTTGTTCAGGCTCTGGTTAGAATCAAGCCTGTTTACAAACCTTTGACTCCTCCTTGGAGTCTCAACTTAGTTCTTTCAGTTCTTCAGGGGGTTCCGTTTGAACCCTTACATTCCGTTGATATTAAGTTATTATCTTGGAAAGTTTTGTTTTTGGCTGCAATTTCTTCCGCTAGAAGAGTTTCAGAATTATCTGCTCTGCAGTGTTCTCCTCCTTATCTGGTGTTCCATGCAGATAAGGTGGTTTTACGTACTAAACCTGGTTTTCTTCCAAAAGTTGTTTCTAACAAAAACATTAACCAGGAGATAGTCGTGCCTTCTTGTGTCCGAAACCAGTTTCGAAGAAGGAACGTTTGTTGCACAATTTGGATGTTGTTCGCGCTCTAAAATTCTATTTAGATGCTACAAAGGATTTTAGACAAACATCTTCCTTGTTTGTTGTTTATTCTGGTAACAGGAGAGGTCAAAAAGCAACTTCTACCTCTCTCTCTTTTTGGATTAAAAGCATCATCAGATTGGCTTACGAGACTGCCGGACGGCAGCCTCCTGAAAGAATCACAGCTCATTCCACTAGGGCTGTGGCTTCCACATGGGCCTTCAAGAACGAGGCTTCTGTTGATCAGATATGTAGGGCAGCGACTTGGTCTTCACTGCACTCTTTTACCAAATTTTACAAGTTTGATACTTTTGCTTCTTCTGAGGCTATTTTTTGGGAGAAAGGTTTTGCAAGCCGTGGTGCCTTCCATTTAGGTGACCTGATTTGCTCCCTCCCTTCATCCGTGTCCTAAAGCTTTGGTATTGGTTCCCACAAGTAAGGATGACGCCGTGGACCGGACACACCTATGTTGGAGAAAACAGAATTTATGTTTACCTGATAAATTACTTTCTCCAACGGTGTGTCCGGTCCACGGCCCGCCCTGGTTTTTTAATCAGGTCTGATAATTTATTTTCTTTAACTACAGTCACCACGGTATCATATGGTTTCTCCTATGCAAATATTCCTCCTTAACGTCGGTCGAATGACTGGGGTAGGCGGAGCCTAGGAGGGATCATGTGACCAGCTTTGCTGGGCTCTTTGCCATTTCCTGTTGGGGAAGAGAATATCCCACAAGTAAGGATGACGCCGTGGACCGGACACACCGTTGGAGAAAGTAATTTATCAGGTAAACATAAATTCTGTTATTCCTATTTAAAGCTAAATACTTACCTGTAAAATAAATCCTAATATAGCTACAATATAAATTATAATTATATTATAGCTATTTTAGGATTTATATTTATTTTAAAGGTAACTTTGTATTTATTTTAACCAGGTACAATAGCTATTAAATAGTTAAGAACTATTTAATAGCTAAAATAGTTAAAATAATTACAAAATTACCTGTAAAATAAATCCTAACCTAAGTTACAATTAAACCTAACACTACACTATCAATAAATTAATTAAATAAACTACCTACAATTACCTACAATTAACCTAACACTACACTATCAATAAATTAATTAAATACAATTCCTACAAATAAATACAATTAAATAAACTAGCTAAAGTACAAACAATAAAAAAGAACTAAGTTACAAAAAATAAAAAAATATTTACAAACATAAGAAAAATATTACAACAATTTTAAAATAATTACACCTACTCTAAGCCCCCTAATAAAATAACAAAGACCCCCAAAATAGACCCTATTCTAAATTACTAAAGTTCAAAGCTCTTTTACCTTACCAGCCCTGAACAGGGCCCTTTGCGGGGCATGCCCCAAGAAGTTCAGCTCTTTTGCCTGTAAAAAAAACATACAATACCCCCCCCCAACATTACAACCCACCACCCACATACCCCTAATCTAACCCAAACCCCCCTTAAATAAACCTAACACTAAGCCCCTGAAGATCTTCCTACCTTATCTTCACCATACCAGGTTCACCGATCCGTCCTGAAGAGCTCCTCCGATGTCCTGATCCAAGCCCAAGCGGGGGGCTGAAGAGGTCCATGATCCGGCTGAAGTCTTCATCCAAGCGGGAGCTGAAGAGGTCCATGATCTGGATGAAGTCTTCTATCAACGGCATCTTCAATCTTCTTTCTTCGGGAGCCATCATCTTCCATCCGACGCGGAACATCCTCTTCTCCCGACGCCTACTAGCCGCATGACAGTTCCTTTAAGGGACGTCATCCAAGATGGCGTCCCTCGAATTCCGATTGGCTGATAGGATTCTATCAGCCAATCGGAATTAAGGTAGGAATATTCTGATTGGCTGATGGAATCAGCCAATCAGAATCAAGTTCAATCCGATTGGCTGATCCAATCAGCCAATCAGATTGAGCTCGCATTCTATTGGCTGATCGGAACAGCCAATAGAATGCGAGCTCAATCTGATTGGCTGATTTTAACTATTTTAGCTATTAAATAGTTCTTAACTATTTAATAGCTATTGTACCTGGTTAAAATAAATACAAAGTTACCTGTAAAATAAATATAAATCCTAAAATAGCTATAATATAATTATAATTTATATTGTAGCTATATTAGGATTTATTTTACAGGTAAGTATTTAGCTTTAAATAGGAATAATTTATTTAATAAGAGTTAATTAATTTTGTTAGATTTAAATTATATTTAATTTAGTGTTAGGGTTAGACTTAGCTTTAGGGGTTAATACATTTATTAGAATAGCGGTGAGCTCCAGTCGGCAGATTAGGAGTTAATGTTTGAAGTTAGGTGTCGGCGATGTTAGGGAGGGCAGATTAGGGGTTAATACTATTTATTATAGGGTTAGTGAGGCGGATTAGGGGTTAATAACTTTATTATAGTAGCGCTCAGGTCCGGTCGGCAGATTAGGGGTTAATAAGTGTAGGCAGGTGGAGGCGACGTTGTGGGGGGCAGATTAGGGGTTAATAAATATAATATAGGGGTCGGCGATGTTAGGGCAGCAGATTAGGGGTACATAGGGATAATGTAAGTAGCGGCGGTTTACGGAGCGGCAGATTAGGGGTTACTAATAATATGCAGGGGTCAGCGATAGCGGGGGAGGCAGATTAGGGGTTAATAAGTGTAAGGTTAGGGGTGTTTAGACTCGGGATACATGTTAGAGTGTTAGGAGCAGACGTAGGAAGTGTTTCCGCATAGCAAACAATGGGGCTGCGTTAGGAGCTGAACGCGGCTTTTTTGCAGGTGTTAGGTTTTTTTTCAGCTCAAACAGCCCCATTGTTTTCTATGGGAGAATCGTGCACGAGCACGTTTTTGAGGCTGGCCACTTGCGTAAGCAACTCTGGTATCGAGAGTTGAAGCTGCGTTAAAAATGCTCTACGCTCCTTTTTTGGAGCCTAACGCAGCCTTTATGTGGACTCTCAATACCAGAGTTATTTTTATGGTGCGGCCAGAAAAAAGCCGGCGTTAGCTACGCGGGTCTTTACCGACAAAACTCCAAATCTAGGCCTAAGAGAGCAAAGTAAACTTAAGAACTGAAGTAAATTAAAGTCTCATAAAATTGTTTTTGTTTTTTGAAACCACAACCCATCAAAATGGGTTGAGCTTCCAGGAAAATCAGGTCTTCTTATTTTATCACTTTCTGTACACTTGCATGCTTATTTTTATTATCTCTGTCTGTATACCAAAGACTAATATCCACAGGCAACATCAGGGGCGTGATTATATATACGGCGCAGGCTTCAGCGCAAGCGCTGCAACCAGCACTGCACATAATTTCACCTTGCACATCGGGCTATTACATATACGTCGCCGGCAATTCATAATGTGCTGTAAGTCAGATAAACTAACGATATCCAGAAATGAGCGTAAATACAAATTTCTGGAGTCACCAGTGACTTACGGCACTTTAGAAACTGCCGGTGCCTAAGAAAAGTAAAGAAAATAACAAATCTCCCGTAAAAGTCTAACACGCCTCCCGAAAATAAGCCGACACGGAAAAACCCCTATATCCGCAATCCCCCCTCTCACTACTAATAATAAATGTATTAACCCCTAGACCGACAACCCCACACAACGCAATAATCCTAATTAAACTATTAACCCCTAAACTGCCAAAGCCCATAACGCAATAAACCTAACCTGAACCCCCCTAACCTAACCCCCCTCAATGAACCTAAATTACCTAATTTACAAAATACTAAAGTTACTATTAAATTAAAAAAACCTAACACTACTTTAAAAATACAAATAAACTAAGTATAAATTTAAGGGACAGTCTAATCAAAATCTGGAGTAGACTGTCCCTTTAAGCTACAATTACATAAAATAAAAAAGAAAATTACTAAATTTTACAAAAATGATACCTAATCCCTATGAAAATAAAAACACCCCATACTCTAATAAACTACCAGTAGCCCTTAAAAAGGCTTTTTGCAGGCCATTGCCCCAAGATAATCAGCCCTTTTACAAGAAAATACTCTAAGCCCCCCCAACAGTAAACCCCCCCCAAATAAAATAACCTAACACTAAAATCCCTAAACTACCCATTGCCCTGAAAAGGGCATTTGTTGGGCATTGCCCTTAAAAGGGCATTCAGCTCTTTTACTGCCCACCCTATCTAAATAAAATAAACCCTCCTGAAAACCCCTTTAAAAACCCTAAGTCTAAGCCCTAGGTTGCTACTCACCGTTCCTGAAGTCTGGCGGAGAAGGTCCTGTTCCAGGCGGTGAAGTCTTCTTCCAAGCGGCGACTTCTTCTTCCTGGAACATCCTTTGCGGAGTGGAGCTGAAGACTGAAGACCGCCATTAATCCACAACGCAATAAACCCATTACAACTATTAACCCCTAATCCGCCATTAACCCTCAATGCAATAAACCCATTAAACTATTAACCCCTAAACTGCCAAAGCCCACAACGCATTAAACCTATTAAAGTATTAACCCCTAAACCGCCAAAACGGAGTAAGATTTCTCCATTTTCGCCACGCAAGTCCTTGCGCTGGATATTGGATACCGATTTGTGACGCGGTCCCATGTTAGTTTATGGGAGTAAAAATTGCGGGTGACAGGTGAAATATACATGCCGCATTTATATGCGGCGCTGTATATAGGATTCCAAACCCGCGCAAAAACCGGCGTCGCCGGATTTTGCGGGCAACACCGCATATGTAATGGGGCCCCAGCTATTTCATATATTGATATAAAGGTAAAGGGGGGGTATTTGTAAACTATAAAATATACTTAAGCAGGTAAAATGGATCATTGGGAACACAATAAACGAAAGAGAAATTTAGGGTAAACTGTCTCTTTAACCATTTTCCCCAATTCATTGATTAATAGATTTTTATAATGTTAATGTAAATTTATTTATTTTGACTTTGAAACTAATAGAAAAGTGCATATTTATTCAATACTGTTCTCTGGGGATTGAAGTTTCCTAATTTATCAGCAAAACTGCTACAGCCCAATAGGTTAACAGTAAAATGCCCCATGTGCGTAAAGAATAACAATACAACAAGAAGGAAACAAACAAAAAAATTTTTTTATACAAGGAGGTCATATTAGCCACTGATCAATTCAAGTAATTTTTTTGTGGTATTTAAAGGGATATGAAACCCAAAAATGTTCTTTCTTTCCTAAGACATGGAGAGTCCACAACGTCATTCCAATTACTAGTGGGAATATTTTTCCTGGTCAGTAGGAGGAGGCAAAGAGCACCACACCAAAGCTGTTAAGTGTCATTCCCCTACCCATAATCCCCAGTCATTCTCTTTGCCTCTGTCAATGGAGGAGGTGAAGTTTGGTCTCTGAAGAAATGGATTCCTTTTTTGGGTACTTTTCCCTGCAAGCAAGGATTTGGGTTTAGCTGAGTCCACGTCAATCTCTTCAGTAGAGTAGTGGTGGCTTTTAAGCAGTAAGGAAGTTGTGAGGTGGTCCTTACTTTGTTTCCTAACATATTGCTGCCCTAGTTATAGAAAGCCAGAGTTGGTGACTCTGTTCTTTCTTTTTCTACAGGTCTCTGTAAGGAGTATGAGTCCTTTCACGCCTTGTGAGCTGTCGGACAGCTGGATTTGCAGGTAAGTGCTTTTTGTCTTTTAGGTACTGGGTCAACACAGTAGATTTGCATAATCAACAAATGCAAGATAACAAGACAATGCAGTAGCACTTAGTTTGAACTTCAAATGAGTAGTAGATTTCTCCAACATAGGTGTGTCCGGTCCACGGCGTCATCCTTACTTGTGGGATATTCTCTTCCCCAACAGGAAATGGCAAAGAGCCCAGCAAAGCTGGTCACATGATCCCTCCTAGGCTCCGCCTACCCCAGTCATTCTCTTTGCCGTTGTACAGGCAACATCTCCACGGAGATGGCTTAGAGTTTTTTAGTGTTTAACTGTAGTTTTTATTATTCAATCAAGAGTTTGTTATTTTAAAATAGTGCTGGTATGTACTATTTACTCTGAAACAGAAAAGAGATGAAGATTTCTGTTTGTATGAGGAAAATGATTTTAGCAACCGTTACTAAAATCCATGGCTGTTCCACACAGGACTGTTGAGAGGAATTAACTTCAGTTGGGGGAACAGTGAGCAGTCTCTTGCTGCTTGAGGTATGACACATTCTAACAAGACGATGTAATGCTGGAAGCTGTCATTTTCCCTATGGGATCCGGTAAGCCATGTTTATTAAGATAGTAAATAAGGGCTTCACAAGGGCTTATTAAGACTGTAGACTTTTTCTGGGCTAAATCGATTCATTATTAACACATATTTAGCCTTGAGGAATCATTTAATCTGGGTATTTTGATAAGATTTTATCGGCAGGCACTATTTTAGACACCTTATTCTTTAGGGGCTTTCCCAAATCATAGGCAGAGCCTCATTTTCGCGCCGGTGTTGCGCACTTGTTTTTGAGAGGCATGACATGCAGTCGCATGTGTGAGGAGCTCTGATACATAGAAAAGACTTTCTGAAGGCGTCATTTGGTATCGTATTCCCCTTTGGGCTTGGTTGGGTCTCAGCAAAGCAGATACCAGGGACTGTAAAGGGGTTAAAGTTAAAAACGGCTCCGGTTCCGTTATTTTAAGGGTTAAAGCTTCCAAATTTGGTGTGCAATACTTTTAAGGCTTTAAGACACTGTGGTGAAATTTTGGTGAATTTTGAACAATTCCTTCATATTTTTTCGCAATTGCAGTAATAAAGTGTGTTCAGTTTAAAATTTAAAGTGACAGTAACGGTTTTATTTTAAAACGTTTTTTGTACTTTGTTATCAAGTTTATGCCTGTTTAACATGTCTGAACTACCAGATAGACTGTGTTCTGAATGTGGGGAAGCCAGAGTTCCTTCTCATTTAAATAAATGTGATTTATGTGACAATGACAATGATGCCCAAGATGATTCCTCAAGTGAGGGGAGTAAGCATGGTACTGCATCATTCCCTCCTTCGTCTACACGAGTCTTGCCCACTCAGGAGGCCCCTAGTACATCTAGCGTGCCAATACTCCTTACTATGCAACAATTAACGGCTGTAATGGATAATTCTGTCAAAAACATTTTAGCCAAAATGCACACTTATCAGCGTAAGCGCGACTGCTCTGTTTTAGATACTGAAGAGCATGACAACGCTGATAATAATGGTTCTGAAGGGCCCCTAAACCAGTCTGAGGGGGCCAGGGAGGTTTTGTCTGAGGGAGAAATTACAGATTCAGGGAACATTTCTCAACAAGCTGAACCTGATGTGATTACGTTTAAATTTAAGTTGGAACATCTCCGCGCTCTGCTCAAGGAGGTATTATCCACTCTGGATGATTGTGACAATTTGGTCATCCCAGAGAAGCTATGTAAAATGGACAAGTTCCTAGAGGTCCCGGGGCTCCCAGAAGCTTTTCCTATACCCAAGCGGGTGGCGGACATTGTAAATAAAGAATGGGAAAGGCCCGGTATTCCTTTCGTCCCTCCCCCCATATTTAAAAAATTGTTTCCTATGGTCGACCCCAGAAAGGACTTATGGCAGACAGTCCCCAAGGTCGAGGGAGCGGTTTCCACTTTAAACAAACGCACCACTATACCCATAGAAGATAGTTGTGCTTTCAAAGATCCTATGGATAAAAAATTAGAAGGTTTACTTAAAAAGATGTTTGTTCAGCAGGGTTACCTTCTACAACCAATTTCATGCATTGTCCCTGTCGCTACAGCCGCATGTTTCTGGTTCGATGAGCTGGTAAAGGCGGTCGATAGTGATTCTCCTCCTTATGAGGAGATTATGGACAGAATCAATGCTCTCAAATTGGCTAATTCTTTCACCCTAGACGCCACTTTGCAATTGGCTAGGTTAGCGGCTAAGAATTCTGGGTTTGCTATTGTGGCGCGCAGAGCGCTTTGGTTGAAATCTTGGTCAGCTGATGCGTCTTCCAAGAACAAGCTACTTAACATTCCTTTCAAGGGGAAAACGCTGTTTGGCCCTGACTTGAAAGAGATTATCTCTGATATCACTGGGGGTAAGGGCCATGCCCTTCCTCAGGATCGGCCTTTCAAGGCCAAAAATAAACCTAATTTTCGTCCCTTTCGTAGAAACGGACCAGCCCAAAGTGCTACGTCCTCTAAGCAAGAGGGTAATACTTCTCAAGCCAAGCAAGCTTGGAGACCAATGCAAGGCTGGAACAAGGGAAAGCAGGCCAAGAAACCTGCCACTGCTACCAAGACAGCATGAAATGTTGGCCCCCGATCCGGGACCGGATCTGGTGGGGGGCAGACTCTCTCTCTTCGCTCAGGCTTGGGCAAGAGATGTTCTGGATCCTTGGACACTAGAAATAGTCTCCCAAGGTTATCTTCTGGAATTCAAGGGGCTTCCCCCAAGGGGGAGGTTCCACAGGTCTCAGTTGTCTTCAGACCACATAAAAAGACAGGCATTCTTACATTGTGTAGAAGACCTGTTAACAATGGGAGTGATTCATCCTGTTCCATTAGGAGAACAAGGGATGGGGTTCTACTCCAATCTGTTCATTGTTCCCAAAAAAGAGGGAACGTTCAGACCAATCCTAGATCTCAAGATCTTAAACAAGTTTCTCAAGGTTCCATCGTTCAAGATGGAAACCATTCGAACAATTCTTCCTTCCATCCAGGAAGGTCAATTCATGACCACGGTGGATTTAAAGGATGCGTATCTACATATTCCTATCCACAAGGAACATCATCGGTTCCTAAGGTTCGCATTCCTGGACAAGCATTACCAGTTCGTGGCGCTTCCTTTCGGATTAGCCACTGCTCCAAGGATTTTCACAAAGGTACTAGGGTCCCTTCTAGCTGTGCTAAGACCACGGGGCATTGCTGTAGTACCTTACTTGGACGACATTCTGATTCAAGCGTCGTCCCTTCCTCAAGCAAAGGCTCACACGGACATCGTCCTGGCCTTTCTCAGATCTCACGGATGGAAAGTGAACGTGGAAAAGAGTTCTCTATCTCCGTCAACAAGGGTTCCCTTCTTGGGAACAATAATAGACTCCTTAGAAATGAGGATTTTTCTGACAGAGGCCAGAAAAACAAGACTTCTAGACTCTTGTCGGATACTTCATTCCGTTCCTCTTCCTTCCATAGCGCAGTGCATGGAAGTGATAGGTTTGATGGTAGCGGCAATGGACATAGTTCCTTTTGCGCGCATTCATCTAAGACCATTACAACTGTGCATGCTCAGTCAGTGGAATGGGGACTATACAGACTTGTCTCCGAGGATACAAGTAAATCAGAGGACCAGAGACTCACTCCGTTGGTGGCTGTCCCTGGACAACCTGTCACAAGGGATGACCTTCCGCAGACCAGAGTGGGTCATTGTCACGACCGACGCCAGTCTGATGGGCTGGGGCGCGGTCAGGGTCTTTGGTCTCGGGAAGAATCTCTTCTACCGATAAATATTCTGGAACTGAGAGCGATATTCAATGCTCTCAAGGCTTGGCCTCAGCTAGCGAGGGCCAGGTTCATACGGTTTCAATCAGACAACATGACAACTGTTGCGTACATCAACCATCAGGGGGGAACAAGGAGTTCCCTGGCGATGGAAGAAGTGACCAAAATCATTCAATGGGCGGAGTCTCACTCCTGCCACCTGTCTGCAATCCACATCCCAGGAGTGGAAAATTGGGAAGCGGATTTTCTGAGTCGTCAGACATTGCATCCGGGGGAGTGGGAACTCCATCCGGAAATCTTTGCCCAAATCACTCAACTGTGGGGCATTCCAGACATGGATCTGATGGCCTCTCGTCAGAACTTCAAAGTTCCTTGCTACGGGTCCAGATCCAGGGATCCCAAGGCGGCTCTAGTGGATGCACTAGTAGCACCTTGGACCTTCAAACTAGCTTATGTATTCCCGCCGTTTCCTCTCATCCCCAGGCTGGTAGCCAGGATCAATCAGGAGAGGGCGTCGGTGATCTTGATAGCTCCTGCGTGGCCACGCAGGACTTGGTATGCAGATCTGGTGAATATGTCATCGGCTCCACCATGGAAGCTACCTTTGAGACAAGACCTTCTTGTTCAAGGTCCGTTCGAACATCCGAATCTGGTCTCACTCCAGCTGACTGCTTGGAGATTGAACGCTTGATCTTATCGAAGCGAGGGTTCTCAGATTCTGTTATCGATACTCTTGTTCAGGCCAGAAAGCCTGTAACTAGAAAGATTTACCACAAAATTTGGAAAAAATATATCTGTTGGTGTGAATCTAAAGGATTCCCTTGGGACAAGGTTAAGATTCCTAAGATTCTATCCTTCCTTCAAGAAGGATTGGAAAAAGGATTATCTGCAAGTTCCCTGAAGGGACAGATTTCTGCCTTGTCTGTGTTACTTCACAAAAAGCTGGCAGCTGTGCCAGATGTTCAAGCCTTTGTTCAGGCTCTGGTTAGAATCAAGCCTGTTTACAAACCTTTGACTCCTCCTTGGAGTCTCAACTTAGTTCTTTCAGTTCTTCAGGGGGTTCCGTTTGAACCCTTACATTCCGTTGATATTAAGTTATTATCTTGGAAAGTTTTGTTTTTGGTTGCAATTTCTTCTGCTAGAAGAGTTTCAGAATTATCTGCTCTGCAGTGTTCTCCTCCTTATCTGGTGTTCCATGCAGATAAGGTGGTTCTACGTACTAAACCTGGTTTTCTTCCAAAAGTTGTTTCTAACAAAAACATTAACCAGGAGATTATCGTACCTTCTCTGTGTCCGAAACCAGTTTCAAAGAAGGAACGTTTGTTGCACAATTTGGATGTTGTTCGCGCTCTAAAATTCTATTTAGACGCTACAAAGGATTTTAGACAAACATCTCCACTAGGGCTGTGGCTTCCACATGGGCCTTCAAGAACGAGGCTTCTGTTGATCAGATATGTAGGGCAGCGACTTGGTCTTCACTGCACACTTTTACCAAATTTTACAAGTTTGATACTTTTGCTTCTTCTGAGGCTATTTTTGGGAGAAAGGTTTTGCAAGCCGTGGTGCCTTCCATCTAGGTGACCTGATTTGCTCCCTCCCATCATCCGTGTCCTAAAGCTTTGGTATTGGTTCCCACAAGTAAGGATGACGCCGTGGACCGGACACACCTATGTTGGAGAAAACAGAATTTATGTTTACCTGATAAATTACTTTCTCCAACGGTGTGTCTGGTCCACGGCCCGCCCTGGTTTTTTAATCAGGTCTGATAATTTATTTTCTTTAACTACAGTCACCACGGTATCATATGGTTTCTCCTATGCAAATATTCCTCCTTAACGTCGGTCGAATGACTGGGGTAGGCGGAGCCTAGGAGGGATCATGTGACCAGCTTTGCTGGGCTCTTTGCCATTTCCTGTTGGGGAAGAGAATATCCCACAAGTAAGGATGACGCCGTGGACCGGACACACCGTTGGAGAAAGTAATTTATCAGGTAAACATAAATTCTGTTTTTTTCTGACAATTTTAAAAGTTATGTCTTTTTCCACGCCCCCCTGTACCATGTGACAGCCATCAGCCAATCACAAATGCATACACGTACCATGTGACAGCCATCAGCCATTCACAAATGCATACACACTTATTCTTGCACCTGCTCAGTAGGAGCTGGTGACTCAAAAAGTTTAAATATAAAAAGACTGTGCACATTTTGTTAATGGAAGTAAATAGAAAAGTTGTTTAAAATTGCATGCTCTATCTGAATAATGAAAGTTTAATTTTGACTTGAGTCTTCCTTTAAGAAGGTTATCTGCACTATTTACTTGGGCCATTAATCCTTAAAGGGACACTGAACCCACATTTTTTCTTTTGTGATTCAGATAGAGCATGCAATTTTAAGCAACTTTCTAACTGACTCCTATTATCAAATTGTCCTCATTCTCTTGGTATCTTTATTTGAAATGCAAGAATGTAAGTTTAGATGCCGGCCTATTTTTGGTGAACAAACTGGGTTGTTCTTGCTGATTGGTGGATAAATTCATCCACCAATAAAAAAGTGCTCTCCATGGTTCTGAACCAAAAAAATAGCTTAGATGCCTTCTTTTTCAAATAAAGAATGCAAGAGAACGAAGAAAAAATGATAATAGGTGTAAATTAGGAAGTTGCTTAAAATTGCATGCTCTATCTGAATCAAGAAAGAAAAAAATTGGGTTCAGTGTCCCTTTAATGAAGGATTTTATTCTGACAGGGTGCAGGCACAAATGTATGTGATATGGAGACTTAGGGGTTAATTTTCCTTTATGCAATTGAAGGAGTTAACCTAAATGTTTTGTGGCTCTTTTTATTTAAGTTAAAAGGATATTCTAGCCAGAATTAAAATCCCCATGGATGCATTTCAGTTTTTAATAGAAACATTTTTGTAATATACATTTATTAGCAAAAATGCTGTTTGTAAAAGCTATAGCTGATTCAAAAGTGTATTTAAGTATGCAGCGTACACCAGCATTTTAAACAAGAACTTTCTCTGAGAGCCTAAGGTGCTTGTACCATCAAAAAATTACTCAATTTGTTGATAGCTGATATGATACAAGCCGCACTGGCATTGTGAGCACCTGCAGTACTTGAAATGCGGATGCATTGAGAATATCTAGCAGTGCTTCACATGCACGTGCAGAGAAATATGTTAACACTAAAACAGTGAAAACGTTTACTAGAAGCATTTTTGCCAACACATATAGCAAATGTTTCTAGTCAAAGATATAATTCATCTGTCTATTTATATTTTGACCGGAATGCCCCTTTAATGTATGCTTATTGGGGATTAGTATTCAGCTATGGACATGGGTCAGTTGAAGAGGCTGTTTTTTGTACTCTTTATTTTTAAACGGTTAGTCAAAGGAAGACCGGTAAATCTGTTGGAATACAGTTTATTGTTCCGGTCTGAGTCGGCTTCAGAAGCGCGCATTTTTTCTTTTACTACGCAGCTTCTTTTCAACTGGTCACATGACTACTTCTCTTCCACTCTGGGATCTGCTCGGAGCGGTGCAGGTGCATTGACGTTTTTTCTGTGAGAAGACTGGACTTTGAAATCGGCTAAATCTTTTACTGACAAGTTTATTACTTCAGTGGGGCAGGTAGGGCACTTCAGTCTGCTGAGGTTCAGAGGTCCTATTTGAGGGGTACGTTTCTGAGCGCTAATCCGCTCTGAATAAATTTAAAGTGACAGTGTCAAATTTAACATTTTTAATTTTTTTGTTAAAATTTTCTTGTCATTCCATTTTCTCTGGGAATCCCTTAAGCTATAGTCATGGAGCAGGAGTCTGTTCCTATGGACAAATGTTTGTGTCTTGAGGCCCAAGTTGTGTTACCTATGCAATTTTGTTCCTCATGTTATAAAAAGACATTGAAATATAAAGATAAACTTTTTTTCTTCTGTTAAGTGTGATCAGTCCACGGGTCATCATTACTTCTGGGATATTACTCCTCCCCAACAGGAAGTGCAAGAGGATTCACCCAGCAGAGCTGCATATAGCTCCTCCCCTCTACGTCACTCCCAGTCATTCTCTTGCACCCAACGACTAGATAGGATGTGTGAGAGGACTATGGTGATTATACTTAGTTTTATATCTTCAATCAAAAGTTTGTTATTTTAAAATAGCACCGGAGTGTGTTATTACCTCTCTGGCAGAGTTTGAAGAAGAATCTACCAGAGTTTTTGCTATGATTTTAGCCGGAGTAGTTAAGATCATATTGCTGTTCTCGGCCATCTGAGGAGTGAGGTAAACTTCAGATCAGGGGACAGCGGGCAGATGAATCTGCATAGAGGTATGTAGCAGTTTTTATTTTCTGACAATGGAATTGATGAGAAAATCCTGCCATACCGATATAATGTCATGTTTGTATACTTTACACTTCAGTATTCTGGGGAATGGTACTTCACTAGAATTACACTGTAAGAAATACATAAAGCTGTTTAATAACTAGAGATTATGTTTAACGTTTTTGCTGGAATGTAAAATCGTTTTCATTTGCTGAGGTACTGTGTGAATAAATGTTTGGGCACTATTTTTCCACTTGGCAGTTGCTTAATCTGTTTTTCTGACAGTTTCTGTTCTCCCTCACTGCTGTGTGTGAGGGGGAGGGGACGTTTTTTGGCGCTTTTTCTATGCATCAAATATTTCAGTCAGCAACTCATTGTATTCCCTGCATGATCCGGTTCATCTCTACAGAGCTCAGGGGTCTTCAAAACTTATTTTGAGGGAGGTAATTTCTCTCAGCAGAGCTGTGAGAATTATAGTTTGACTGAGATAAAAAACGTTTATTCTGTAATTTGTTTCCTGCTTTCAGAATTTGTTATCTTTGCTAATGGGATTAAACCTTTGCTAAAGTTGTGTTGTTTACAAGGATTGAGGCTATAACTGTTTCAATTTATTAATTTTCAACTGTCATAGATCTTCTGTGCTTCTTAAAGGCACAGTACATTTTAATATTATTCTAATTGAATTGTATTTCCAAGTTGCAAGTTTATTTGCTAGTGTGTTAAACATGTCTGATTCAGAGGATGATACCTGTGTCATTTGTTGCAATGCCAAAGTGGAGCCCAATAGAAATTTATGTACTAACTGTATTGATGCTACTTTAAATAAAAGTCAATCTGTACAAATTGAACAAATTTCACCAAACAACGAGGGGAGAGTTATGCCGACTAACTCGCCTCACGTGTCAGTACCTACATCTCCCGCTCAGAGGGAGGTGCGTGATATTGTAGCGCCGAGTACATCTGGGCGGCCATTACAAATCACATTACAGGATATGGCTACTGTTATGACTGAGGTTTTGGCTAAATTACCAGAACTAAGAGGTAAGCGTGATCACTCTGGGGTGAGAACAGAGTGCGCTGATAATATTAGGGCCATGTCAGACACTGCGTCACAGGTGGCAGAACATGAGGACGGAGAACTTCATTCTGTGGGTGACGGTTCTGATCCAAACAGACTGGATTCAGATATTTCAAATTTTAAATTTAAACTGGAAAACCTCCGTGTATTACTAGGGGAGGTGTTAGCGGCTCTGAATGATTGTAACACAGTTGCAATACCAGAGAAAATGTGTAGGTTGGATAAATATTTTGCGGTACCGACGAGTACTGAGGTTTTTCCTATACCTAAGAGACTTACTGAAATTGTTACTAAGGAGTGGGATAGACCCGGTGTGCCGTTCTCACCCCCTCCGATATTTAGAAAAATGTTTCCAATAGACGCCACCACAAGGGACTTATGGCAAACGGTCCCTAAGGTGGAGGGAGCAGTTTCTACCTTAGCTAAGCGTACCACTATCCCGGTGGAGGATAGCTTTGCTTTTTCAGATCCAATGGATAAAAAGTTAGAGGGTTACCTTAAGAAAATGTTTGTTCAACAAGGTTTTATATTGCAACCCCTTGCATGCATTGCGCCGATCACGGCTGCAGCGGCATTCTGGATTGAGTCTCTGGAAGAGAACATTGGTTCAGCTACTCTGGACGACATTACGGACAGGCTTAGAGTCCTTAAACTAGCTAATTCATTCATTTCGGAGGCCGTAGTACATCTTACTAAACTTACGGCGAAAAATTCAGGATTCGCCATTCAGGCACGCAGGGCGCTGTGGCTAAAATCCTGGTCAGCTGATGTTACTTCTAAGTCTAAATTGCTTAATATACCTTTCAAAGGGCAGACCTTATTCGGGCCCGGGTTGAAAGAGATTATCGCTGACATTACAGGAGGTAAAGGCCATGCCCTGCCTCAGGACAAAGCCAAAGCCAAGACTAGACAGTCTAATTTTCGTTCCTTTCGTAATTTCAAAGCAGGAGCAGCATCAACTTCCTCTGCACCAAAACAGGAAGGAGCTGTTGCTCGCTACAGACAAGGCTGGAAACCTAACCAGTCCTGGAACAAGGGCAAGCAGACTAGGAAACCTGCTGCTGCCCCTAAAACAGCATGAATTGAGGGCCCCCGATCCGGGATCGGATCTAGTGGGGGGCAGACTTTCTCTCTTCGCCCAGGCTTGGGCAAGAGATGTTCAGGATCCCTGGGCGCTAGAGATATCTCAGGGATACCTTCTGGACTTCAAATACTCTCCTCCAAGAGAGAGATTTCATCTGTCAAGATTGTCAACAATCCAGACAAAGAAAGAGGCGTTTCTACGCTGCGTACAAGAGCTCTTGTTAATGGGAGTAATCCATCCAGTTCCACGATCGGAACAGGGACAGGGGTTTTACTCAAATCTGTTTGTGGTTCCCAAAAAAGAGGGAACTTTCAGACCAATCCTGGACTTAAAGATCCTAAACAAATTCCTAAGAGTTCCATCGTTCAAGATGGAGACTATTCGGACAATTTTACCTATGATCCAAGAGGGTCAATACATGACCACTGTAGATTTAAAAGATGCTTACCTTCACATACCGATTCACAAAGATCATTATCGGTACCTAAGGTTTGCCTTCCTAGACAGGCATTACCAGTTTGTGGCTCTTCCATTCGGATTGGCTACAGCTCCAAGAATCTTCACAAAGGTTCTGGGTGCTCTTCTGGCGGTACTAAGACCGCGGGGAATCTCGGTAGCTCCATACCTAGACGACATTCTGATACAAGCTTCAAGCTTTCAAACTGCCAAGTCTCATACAGAGTTAGTGCTGGCATTTCTAAGGTCACATGGATGGAAGGTGAACGAAAAGAAAAGTTCACTCGTTCCACTCACAAGAGTTCCCTTCCTGGGGACTCTTATAGATTCTGTAGAAATGAAGATTTACCTGACAGAGGACAGGCTAACAAGACTTCAAAGTGCTTGCCGCACCCTTCATTCCATTCAACACCCGTCAGTGGCTCAATGCATGGAGGTAATCGGCTTAATGGTAGCGGCAATGGACATAGTACCCTTTGCACGCTTACACCTCAGACCACTGCAACTGTGCATGCTAAGTCAGTGGAATGGGGATTACTCAGACTTGTCCCCTACTCTGAATCTGGATCAAGAGACCAGAAATTCTCTTCTATGGTGGCTTTCTCGGCCACATCTGTCCAGGGGGATGCCATTCAGCAGACCAGACTGGACAATTGTAACAACAGACGCCAGCCTTCTAGGTTGGGGTGCCGTCTGGAATTCTCTGAAGGCTCAGGGACAATGGAGTCAGGAGGAGAGTCTCCTGCCAATAAACATTCTGGAATTGAGAGCAGTTCTCAATGCCCTCCTGGCTTGGCCCCAGTTGACAACTCGGGGATTCATCAGGTTTCAGTCGGACAACATCACGACTGTAGCTTACATCAACCATCAGGGAGGGACAAGAAGCTCCCTAGCTATGATGGAAGTATCAAAGATAATTTGCTGGGCAGAGTCTCACTCTTGCCACCTGTCAGCAATCCACATCCCGGGAGTGGAGAACTGGGAGGCGGATTTCTTAAGTCGTCAGACTTTTCATCCGGGGGAGTGGGAACTTCATCCGGAGGTCTTTGCCCAAATACTTCGACGTTGGGGCAAACCAGAGATAGATCTCATGGCGTCTCGACAGAACGCCAAGCTTCCTCGTTACGGGTCCAGATCCAGGGATCCAGGAGCAGTCCTGATAGATGCTCTGACAGCACCTTGGGACTTCAGGATGGCTTACGTGTTTCCACCCTTCCCGTTGCTTCCTCGATTGATTGCCAGAATCAAACAAGAGAGAGCATCAGTGATTCTAATAGCACCTGCGTGGCCACGCAGGACTTGGTATGCAGACCTGGTGGACATGTCATCCTGTCCACCTTGGTCTCTACCTCTGAAACAGGACCTTCTGATACAGGGTCCCTTCAAACATCAAAATCTAACTTCTCTGAAGCTGACTGCTTGGAAATTGAACGCTTGATTTTATCAAGACGTGGATTTTCTGAGTCAGTTATGGATACCTTAATACAGGCTAGGAAACCTGTTACCAGAAAGATTTACCATAAGATATGGCGTAAATACCTATATTGGTGTGAATCCAAAGGTTACTCTTGGAGTAAGGTTAGGATTCCTAGGATATTGTCTTTTCTACAAGAAGGTTTAGAAAAGGGTTTATCTGCTAGTTCATTAAAGGGACAGATCTCAGCTCTGTCCATTCTGTTACACAAACGTCTGTCAGAAGTTCCTGACGTCCAGGCTTTTTGTCAGGCTTTGGCCAGAATTAAGCCTGTGTTTAAAACTGTTGCTCCACCATGGAGTTTAAACCTTGTTCTTAATGTTTTACAGGGCGTTCCGTTTGAACCCCTTCATTCCATTGATATAAAGTTGTTATCTTGGAAAGTTCTATTTTTAATGGCTATTTCCTCGGCTCGAAGAGTCTCTGAATTATCAGCCTTACATTGTGATTCTCCTTATTTAATTTTTCATTCGGATAAGGTAGTCCTGTGTACTAAACCTGGGTTCTTACCTAAGGTAGTTACTAACAGGAATATCAATCAAGAGATTGTTGTTCCTTCCTTATGCCCAAATCCTTCTTCAAAGAAGGAACGTCTACTGCACAACCTGGATGTAGTCCGTGCTATAAAATTTTACTTACAGGCAACTAAGGAATTTCGACAAACGTCTTCTCTGTTTGTCATTTACTCTGGGCAGAGGAGAGGTCAAAAAGCTTCCGCTACCTCTCTTTCTTTTTGGCTTCGTAGCATAATTCGTTTAGCTTATGAGACTGCTGGACAGCAGCCTCCTGAAAGAATTACAGCTCATTCTACTAGAGCTGTGGCTTCCACTTGGGCCTTCAAGAATGAGGCCTCTGTTGAACAGATTTGCAAGGCTGCAACTTGGTCTTCGCTTCATACTTTCCAAATTTTACAAATTTGACACTTTTGCTTCATCGGAGGCTATTTTTGGGAGAAAGGTTCTTCAGGCAGTGGTTCCTTCTGTATAAAGAGCCTGCCTATCCCTCCCGTCATCCGTGTACTTTTGCTTTGGTATTGGTATCCCAGAAGTAATGATGACCCGTGGACTGATCACACTTAACAGAAGAAAACATAATTTATGCTTACCTGATAAATTCCTTTCTTCTGTAGTGTGATCAGTCCACGGCCCGCCCTGTTTTTAAGGCAGGTAAATATTTTTTGATTTATACTCCAGTCACCACTTCACCCTTGGCTTTTCCTTTCTCGTTGGTCCTTGGTCGAATGACTGGGAGTGACGTAGAGGGGAGGAGCTATATGCAGCTCTGCTGGGTGAATCCTCTTGCACTTCCTGTTGGGGAGGAGTAATATCCCAGAAGTAATGATGACCCGTGGACTGATCACACTACAGAAGAAAGGAATTTATCAGGTAAGCATAAATTATGTTTTTTCTGAGCCTAATGTCTCTCAGGATGATGCTGTTTAGGCAATGCCACAGTTTTCTCCTCTAACGTCCCAAGTCTCTATGGCGTCACATACAGTGCCCTGCAGTTCCTCTCAGCCTCCTGGAGGATTTTATTTGCCATCAGATTTTGCTGCTCAATTATCCTCTGCGGTATCAGCGGCTTTATCTGCTTTTCTCTATTGAGGAAGCGCAAGAGGAAATGCTAAAAGTTTGTCAGATTGTAAGGTGTCTGCTCCGTCTGCGGCTACACAGATTGATCTCTCTCATAAGTCTAATGAGGAGGATACCTCAGTAGCCTCTGAGGGTGACATCTCAGATTCGGACAGTATAATACCTTTGTCTGAGGCTGAAGAAGTTAACTTCAGATTTAAGCTTGAACACCTTTGTGTACTACTAAAGGAGGTATTGGCTATTTTGGACGACTCCGATACTTCTGTCATTGTCAACCCTAAGAAATCTAGTAAACTTAATAAATACTATGATGTTCTCTCTGTGGAAGTGTTTCCTGTTTCAGACCATGTGACAGAGATTATTTCACAGGAATTGTAGAAGCCAGGGATTCCTTTCTCCCTGTCTCCTGTCTTTTAAAAGATGTTTCCTGTTGCTGACTCCATTAAAGATTCATGGCGCACGGTGCCTAAAGTAGAATGGGTTATTTCTACTCTGGCTAAGAGAACTACAATCCCTATAGAGGATTGCTGCTCCTTTAAGTATCCCATGGACAAGAAGCTGGTGGCTTATTTGAAAAAGATGTATGTTCATCAGGGTCTTCAATGGCAACCAGCAGTTTGTATGCCACAGTTGCAAGTGTTGCATCTTATTGGTGCGATGCCTTTTCTGAATAAATTTTAGTAGAGACTCCATTATAGGAGATGCAAGATAGGATTAAGGCTATCAAACTAGCCAATTCCTTTATTTCTGATGCTAACATGCAAATTATTATTCTGGGAGCCAAGATCTCTGGCTTCACTGTCTTAGTCCGCAGGGCTTTGTGGTTAAAATCTTACTCAGCTGATGTTACCTCCAAGTCCAAGCTTCTGGCACTTCCTTACAAGGGTTAAACCTTGTTTGGACCTGGCCTGGCAGAAATAATTTCTGATATTTCGGGTGGAAAAGGGTCTTTTCTACCACAAGACAAGAAGAACAGACTTAATGGACATCAAAGTAATTATCATTCCTTTCATAACTTTAAAGGTCAAAAGTCTTCCTCTGCCTCTTCCAAACAGGAGCAGTCCAAGTCTGCTTGGAAACCCAATCAGTCTTGGAACAAGAGGAAGCAAAAGAAACCCTCAGCTGAGTCTAAGTTAGCATTAAGTGTCTGCCCCCGGTCCAGGATCGGATCAAGTGGGGGCAGACTTTCTCTGTTTCGTGAAGCGTGGAAAACAGATGTCCCAGATCCTTGAGCTATGGACATACTATCTCAGGGTTACAAAATTGAATTCAAATCTTGCCCTCCCAGGGGCAGATTTCACCTCTCAAGATTATCTGCAGACCAGGTAAAAAGAGAGGCATTCTTGAACTGTGTTCAGGACCTTTTCTCCATGGGAGTGATTGTTCCAGTTCCACTAAAGGAACAGGGTCTAGGATTTTATTAAAATCTGTTTGTGGTTCCCTGAAAAAGGGAACTTTTCGACCCATTTTATACCTGAAGCGTCTCAACAAATTTCTCAGGGTACCGTCCTTCAAACTGGAAACCATTCGTTCCATTCTTCCTTTGGTTCAAGAGGGTCAGTTCATGACGACCATAGACCTGAAAGACACGTATCTAAATGTTCCCATTCACCGGGATCATCACAGGTTCCTGAGATTTGCTTTTCTAGACAAGCACTTTAGTTTGTGGCTCTTCCGTTTGACCTTGCCACAGCTCCCAGAATTTTCTCAAAGGTTCTGGGGGCTCTCTTGGCAGTGATCAGGTCTCATGGAATTGCAGTGGCGCCCTACCTGGACGACATATTGGTTCAGGCGCTTTCTTTTCAACAAGTAAACTCTCTCATACAGAGATCTTGTTGTCTTTTTTTCTACGTTCCCACGGATGGAAAGTGAATCCGGAAAAGAGTTCCCTTGTTCCAACTACAATGGTGGTTTTCTTAGGGACCATAATATTTTCCCTATCTATGAAAAATTCTCTGACAGAGGTCAGAAAATCCAAAATTCTTTCCTCTTGCACTCTCTACAGTCTACTGTTTGGCCATCAGTGGCTCTATGTATGGAGGTAATTGGTCTGATGGTCGAAGCGACATGGACATCATTCCCTTTGCTCGATTCCATTTGAGAGCTCTGCAATTATGCATGCTCAGAAAATGGAACGGAGACCATTCAGATCTATCTCAGAGGATAGATCTAGACCAGTCGACAAGAGACTCTCGTCTGTGGTGGCTTTCTCAGGAGCATCTGTCTCAGGGTACATGCTTCCGGAGACCTTCCTGGGTGACCCTGACCATGGATGCCAGCCTGCTAGGCTGGGGAGCAGTCTGGGACTCGTTAAAGGCACAAGAACTATTGACTCGGGAGGAGTCTGCTCTTCCCATAAACATCTTGGAATTGAGAGCGATTTACAATGCTCTGATGGCTTGGCCTCAGTTGTCCTTAGCCCGGTTTATCAGGTTCCAATCAGACAATATCACCTCAGTGGTTTACATCAACCACCAGGGAGGAACTCGAGTTCCTTAGCCATGAAGGAGGAGTCTCGGAATATTCAGTGGGCGGAAGCTCACAATTGTTGTCTATCTGCCATCCACATTCGAGGAGTCGACTGCTGGGAGGCGGATATCCTGAGCAGACAGACATTTCATCCCAGGGAGGGGCTCTCCATCCGGAGATGTTCTCCAGGTTAACCTTCAAGTGGGAGGTGCCAAAGTTGGATCTGATGCTTCCAAGGTACGATTCAAGGTCAAGAGATCTGCAAGCAGCTCTGATAGATGCTCTGGCGGTTCCTTGGAATTTCGATCTAGCCTGTTTCCTCTGTTTGCGCTCCTTCCATGAGTCATTGCTCGTATCAAACAGGAGAGAGTGTCGGTAATTCTAATAGCTCCTGCATGGCCTCACAGAATCTGGTATGCAGACCTGGTGAAGATGTCGTCTCTTCCACCTTGGAGGCTACCTCCTGAAGAACAACCTTCAAACTCAGATTCCACTCCTCCATCCAAATCTTGTTTCTCTGAAGCTGACTGCTTGGAGATTGAACGCTTAGTTCTGAGTCGGTCATTGAGACTATGGTTCAGGCCCGCAAAATTTACCATAAGGTATGGCATAAATACCTTTATTGGTGTGAATCTAAAGGCTACTCTTGGAGTAGGGTCAGGATTCCTAGGATTTTGTCTTTTTCCCAGGAAGGTCTGGAGAAAAGGTTGTCAGACAGTTCTCTGAAAGATAGATTTCTGCATTATCTATTCTTTTACATAAGCATCTGGCGGATGTGCCAGATGTTCAATCTTTTTACCAGGTCCTGGTCAGAATCCTGTGTTTAAACCTGTTGCTCCTCCTTGGAGCCTTGATATTGTTCTTAAAGTTTTGCAGCCGTTCTCAGTTTGAGTCAATGCATTCCATAGATATTAAGCTGTTAACTTGGAAGGTTTTGTTTCTTATTGCTATTTCTTCTGCTCGGAGAGTTTCAGAACTCTCGGCTTTGCAGTGTGATTCTCCTTACCTTATCTTTAATGCTGAAATTGTCGTTCCTTCTCTATGTCCTAATCCTTCTTCTCATAAGGAACGTCTGTTGCACAACTTGGATGTTGTGCGTGCTCTAAAATTCTACCTACAGGATTTTTGCCAGTTTTCTGCCCTGTTTGTTTCTCAGGAAAGCGTAAGAGTCAGAAGGCTACTACTGTTACTTCTCTTTCCCTTTGGTTGAGAAGTGTGATTCAGTTTGCTTATGAGACTGCTGGTGAGCAGCCTCCTGAGAGAATTGCAGGTCATTCCACTAGGGCTGTCTCCTCTTCTTGGCCTTTCAAAAAAGAAGCTTCTGTGGAACAGATTTGCAAGGCTGCAACTTGGTCCTCTCTGCATACTTTTTCCAAATTTGATACTTTTGCCTCGGCTGAGGCCTCTTTTGGGAGAAAGGTTCTTCAAGCAGTGTTCTGTTTAGGTCTGCCTTTCTTGTTTTCCCTCCCTATTCATTGCGTGTCCTCTAGCTTGGGTATTGGTTCCCACTAGTAATTGGAATGACGTTGTGGACTCTCCATGTCTTAGGAAAGAAGACAAAATGTATGCTTACCTGGTAACACTTAACATCTTTGCTGTGGTGCTCTTTGCCTCCTCCTGCTGGCCAGGAGTGATATTCCCACTAGTAATTGGAATGACGTTGTGGACTCTCCATAAAGAAAGAAAGAAAGAAATGTATCTATTTTGGGTTTCATGTCCCTTAAAACACATAGTTTGAAAGGGACAATAGTGTTAAAATAAAATGCTATAAAGTTGTTTCATTCCTTCTTAGAAGCCACTCCTAAGCAGAAGAGAGCACGCAATAGACGACTACGTACATATGCCGTTCTTAATTGGCTCGCCAACTGTATCCTGCTCAGGAGCGGCATTGTGTTTATGGCTCCAAGTAGGAATGTAGCTATGTGTTGAATCTCTTTGCAAAGTGTTAAAATGAATTTCTGTAACATAATAGCGCATTTTGTTTTTTTCATTAAAATATCCCTTTTTAAAAAAAAAAAGAGACTAAAGGGTAGATTTAACAAGGGCCGAATGAAAAACAGCAGTTATGAAATAACGGTCTAAAGACCGCTGCTCCATAACTTGTCCGCTGCCTCTGAGGCTGCGGTCTTCAATCCGCCAATCCTATGCGATCGGGCTGATTGACACCCCCTGTGTATCATGTCGGACAGACATTGGTAAATCAACTCCTATGGCTTTAGGACTTATTTTTTTTTTAAAGTTAGCACTGTATAAATTGCTTTACTCTCATAAAATGTTTGCTGGAAAACAAATGTATGAACAGGAAGAAAGAATTGAATCCCAAACTGTATTTTTGCCTGTTTGTGTATTTCCTGCGGTTTAAAAAAAAAAGAAGAGCTAAACAATTGATTCTGTGTCTAGCCAAGTGAAAATATACCATTTTAAACCCGGAATGACTGTCTTGCTTTCTAAATGAAAGCTATAATTCAGCGGCATACTCTGTTAACTTAACAGATATACATTTCTCTTTTATTCTTTGTCACAATCACTGCTAGTTTTCAGCCTGAATGTGTTACTACTTTATAATGAACACATGCAATCTCCGCACAGTACGTTACTTTGCTGTAGGACAATGCTAAGGCATGTACAGGAGGAACTGGTCCTGTTTCCCTGAGAAACATGCTGTGCTTATGAAGAACATTTCCCTTATAAAATATTAAAAAACAAACTTGCTCTGTAGTCATTTTACAGAAGGAAATTAAGCAAAAGAAAAGTTTGCCAGATGAGGCTTTTTAAATAAGCAGTAGATTTTTTGCTGACAAATTTATTTTTTCTCCCATTTTCCGGCCCCCTGTATTATTTGACCAACATCAGCCAATCACAGACTAGTATACGTATACCCTGTGAGGTTGTGCACATGCTCAGTAGGAACTTGTTCCCCAGAAAGTGTGAATATAAAGAGACTGTGCAAAATTTGGTAATGGAAGTAAACTGGAAAGTGTCTTAAAACTGCATGCTGTATCTAAATCCTTAAAGTTTTATTTTGACTTGTGTCCCTTTAAGAAATGAATGATTAGTGAAGCATCAATGTATCCTGAGCTAAATCGTAATTTATATATACCGTATTTGCTCGATTATAAGACTGTGTTTTTTTCATCGTCTTATAATCAAGGTCGTCTTATAATAGAGCCTGAAATCGGACACATTCATAATGAATGGACACCAGCCCCTGTCTTTAAACTGTAATTAACCATGCAGTGAGTCAGAGCTCAGTAGCAGCTAAATTTACCTTTGAGCGGCCCCTGTCTCTTCCCTACAATAAAATTGCAGCTAGATTCCGTGCAGCTAAAGGACCGGTAAACTCACATTACAGACATAAGCCATGTGACTGCAGTGAGTGACATGATTGGTCCTTTAGCGATCTGGATTATTCTAGCTGCAGATTGGCTACCAGGTAATACCAGTAAATGGGAGGTGACGGCTTACTGGAATTCATGATGAGGTGGAGAAGCTCAGCTGTGGGTGCAGCAGAGAGAGGGGTTTAGAATTAAGATTAAGAGGGTGAAGGTTAAGAGACAGAGGGGGGTATTTGTCAGGCAAAGGGGACTGAGAATTTTCATAGGTGCAAGAGGAGTTGTTTTTCCCTCTGATAATTTACAGATAATCCGTTTGTTAGTTGTTGCACTGATAAAACAATGTTTATGGCAAAAACTGTGTGTTCTTTTTTTGGGGGGTCAGATTGTCTTAAAATCAGTCTTTTTTCCCCCCAATAATATCCACAGTTGGGCGTTTCGTCTTATAATCAGGGCCGTCTTTTAATCAGGTAAAAACAGTAATTTAACCCTTTGGTTGCCATAGACTAGTGTAAACTGGTAGTTAAGGGGTTCACCTTCTACTCTATTTTAAAGGTCTACAGTTTTGACAATTTGCTTTGCCGTGTGTTTGCAAAAAAAAATGCTGCTTTAATTTTTTATTTTTTTTAAATCTTAAACTGTTTATTTAGCATTTATATTTCACTTTTTAACTCCGGTTTTGTAATACACTGAAGTTTTATTTTTTTTTCTATTTGAAGGCTAAATGCATCAATTCCTCACTATATATGTATCTTTTAAAACCATATGAGCAGTCAGATCAGTAACATTGCACTGTATGTTGGAAACTATACTTGTTTTATTGAGATTCATCACTGCCCGTGAGTTTGATGGCAGAATGTGATTATTGAAGGCTCTGCATCAATTAGAAAGTACCTACAAGGGGAGGCAGTCATGATCGTTGCTTTTTTAGACTGCTAGGTTGTGCTGATAAATCTACTGCTTAACACTTGGAGGAACTGTCAATGAAGATTAACCACCACATATTTTGTTGCTGCTGCTAAGTTTTCTGGTCAGTTTCAGTTAACTTGTGTGGACATCCTTATTTGTAAAAAAACGGAATGGTGACGCATATTTAAAGTGTAGGTAAACTTGAGCATAGTCGCTCAAGTCATAGGAAAGAATTTTAAAAATGAATGAGACTTTCTTCAAATGTGTACGATATACGTATCTTCTGCCATTTTTACCTTGTAATGATAGAAAGATAAGCGCCACACCTCCGCCGGCCATATTCATCAATTGATTGACAGATGACGAATCTGCAATCAACCAATCCCCCCCCCCCCCGGGCCATTCAGCCTCTTTACACAAACTTCACGGCCCCGGGGGGGAAACAACTATTGGTGGATCATCTGTCAATTGATAAATATGGCCGGCGGAGAAGTGCGAAGCGGCGCTTATCCTTCTATCATTACAAGGTAAAAATGGCAGAAGATATGTATATACTACACATTTGATGAATAAAAGTCTCATTCATTTTTAAACTTCTTTCCTATGACTTGAGCGACTATTCACTTTAAGTAATGTTGCCAGGTACTCACTATCTGCTGTTCTCCCTTTCAGATAGCTCATTTGAGTTTTCTGCTGCCTTACAGGGAGACTACAGAACCTTTAGCTTGCAGAATTTCACAAGCTGATTAATTGATCGATCAATGCTTATTTATATCTGTTGCTAACTGACCAGTTTAAGTCAAATTAGATAAACATTCTCCAGATACTTTTCCAGGGGTATGTCCCTGGACTGCTAAACAATCCAAGTTTTGCTAAGAAGGCAGTATGTGTCCTATATAGTTATACATATCTTTGTTGCACTTACTAATTTGTGGTCAGTGCATACGTAAAAGATAATAATTTGATATAATAAAGTTGGTACTGTTGTGTGATCTTGGCTGCCACTATGCACTCTGCTGAATAGCATTGACAGTCTGTTGAATCCAATTAGTGAGTCTTTTGTAACTAGTAAAGCCTTTAATGCAGCCCCGATCGTGATGTCATCAGTGGGCGGAGCTTGGCAGCCATTTCAAAGTGACCAGAAACAATATTCATTTTAAAATATTTTTTTTACTGTTGCTCCTGCATGATATAGAAAGTGGTGCAGGGGGATATTTGCAGCTTAATCTAAAGTAAGACTTTAAGATGACTAAGGTGTAGACTGTCCTTTTAAATAAAGTTATGTTAAATTATACATAATTGGCAGTATTGACAGTAAACACTTTTAAGATTTTTTAATTGTTTAGTTATGCATAATGAAATAACTTTGCAATATATGTTCATTGTTTATTTTGCTCCCTTTACATGTAATTTAGGTCTGAAAATTGAGCCTTTCCTACTTCTCAGAACATGAAAATTATTGCTCTTTTATATGCCCCTTTAACCTGGAAAAAATTGTCATTGTATATTTTTGATCTTCTCTTAGCACTTCCTATTTTTTATAATGTATATACTGTATGCAAAAATACTTATTTTTCTCATATGTCTTTAGTAATGCAGTCTCCATCAGCAATATATCTGAGCTGCTGCTACTATAAGTTCATTAGTAGTTTGCATTCATTATATGCTCACAATGAGTTTCACTTGGCAGTAATTGTATGAGGCTGAAGAAACAGAACAGGGAAGTGAGGCTGTTCATCTTCTCAAACAAATAAGACAATTTGAATGACAATATTTCAGAAATCTTTGATTCAACCTTCATGCCTGGCACAGAATGAAATCTAAGAACTGATTCTCTTAAATGACACCAAGCACAGGCTTTTTTCCAAGAGATGCATCATTTGCATAATATGGGCACCCTATGGCCTCTCCGTAGTCTGCTGTAGAAACAGTGAGATAAGAGATGGTTATCAAATAACACATTTAATTATTTAGTATTGCTCAATAGTAATACAGCAGAGGGTGCTGGACCAACAGACAATTTATCTGAAAAGCTCTGTATATTGTAAAAGAAATGTGTCAGCCAATAGTAAATATAATTTATAGCCAAGCAAGAAATAATAAGCTGCCAATAAGAGATGGTATTAGAGGATAAAAACGATCAAATTTTAATAACGGCAAATTTCAATTATTTTTTTTTCCACTCTGCATTTTTTGAGGAGCTATCTGTCATGTAAACTACTATACAAATTAGTAGATGCCATCACATTTTTATTTGATAATGACTGCTTCCATTTTCTTTTGTGAACAGGTACTATGTTAAATATGTCGTAGCTTCATATAATTCCTCTCACTGTATGAGTGCACTAAAAGATCAAGCGTCTCTGAAAATCAGAGTGGTTAAACCTTTTCCTTTTTTCTTGCCGCACTCCCTTTTCTACTCAAATGCAGCATCCACCAAGATAGTTTTAAAATAGGGTGCTGCCTTTTAGCCTTATAATTACAGATTCAATATTTAAAGAATTTTTTGCACTGCTACTTATGTGGCCAAATGTTACTAATCAGAAAAAAAACTATTTTATCTATGTCATGGCTTGACAAATCCAGGAGCCAGGGGGGCACTTTTTGGGTTATTCTGCATATATCTGTATACAAATACCACCATCTGGCTCCTAAATTTTAAAATGATTTGTCGACCCCTGATTTAAATACCATCTGTATATACATAGACCATCTGGATGTACATAAACATCAAATGGTGCTAGGCTTTAAGGACCCTATTAACATGTATACACTGTCAGGGTGCCAGGAATCAGACTGAGACGAGAAGTGCAAAAATAATAACACCTTTATTAATAGCAAAAAATAATAAAAAGTCCACAAATCAAATAACAAGCCAGGAGTCAAAACCAGAGCTGGTAGTCAGACGAGCCGAGTCAGGAGCCAAAGCGAATAGTCAGACGAGCCGGAATCAGGAACAAGGAAAACAGCAGAGTCAGGAACAAGCCAGGGATCAGGAACCAGGAAGGACGTCAGGCAGCCAGGTAATACACAGGAACTCTCACAAACAGGTCTGAGACAACGCAAAGGCAAAGCATACTGAACAGATGACATCACAATTCTGAGACTGCATCCTGTCTCACATGGATGATGCACACCAGTCTGGCCATAAAAGGAAGTGCAGGAAATGAGCAGCATCCCCCACAATGCACCATAGTCAGGAAGAGAGGTGAGTAAAATGGCTGCGAGCAGCACATGGCAAACACAACAGGGGAAAAACCCCTGACATACACCTAAAGATGTTCTGAAGATGTGTACATTTCTGCTCACAGAACTGTAGGGTACCAGGGCAATTTCTCAAAGCCCCAGTCATTGTACATGTGATTAATCTGCCGTTTTAACCTTGTTGGCCTCCTGAACCAATGAGTGAAGTTTTACAAAGTAAAAGTATGTTAGCTGTGAATGACAATATTTGGTTTTTGACCTTTAAAGGGTAAATTTATATTAGACATATTGAAATATAATAGCATTTATAAATTGATTCTGGAATAATTCAGTGCATTCTTCTAAAACAACATTGTAATAAATACAATATGTAGACGTGTGAAGACAGTTGTTCAAAATGAAATGGTCTAAAAAATACAATAATTCTTGTTACTCGCATTGGCAATGGGTATAATCCATTTCCTTTTCCCAGAGGACTAAGCTAAATATTTCAAAGATTCAAATATGGACCTTCAGCAATGACAAAAGATTTTGTTTTCCATGAACTTTATAAAGTAACATTGTACTCAGTGTTGTTTTATCTTCCATATTAAATGGCATCACTGAACCATGTTGAAAGAAAACGTGAAGGAAAAACTCTTTAAACTAATACAGCAACATCAGTTTTGTAAAAATGATCATTGGTTTTAGGTGCTTACTACAATGTTAAAATAGGGATTTAAAAAAAAAAAAACATTCAGCTGAAACAGTGGTCATTTAAAAGACCCTAGCTTTCGCAATGTGATGGCATATGTTCAAAATCTAGGATCCTGTGTTCTAAATTTTTCCTGGACCCATAAGAATGTAGGACTCGTGCAGCTGTTCGATTTGTGAGGCATTCAATGCACATGCACGCGGCCCGACATTGCACAATCAGCTGTTCCAGTTGAATCAAAGGGTCGAGGATTTCTATTGGCATTAGCCTTCATTGCGCATATGCGTGACACTGACCGTGCATGCATGTGCGGCCCGACTTTGCATTGTTTGTTGGATCAGCTAATCAGAGGGCCCAGCATTTCTATAGGCAAGTTGCCTTCAGTGCGAATGCGCTCGGCCTGACTTTGCATGATCAGCAGGATCAGAGGGTCAAGGATTTCTACAGGTGATTGCCTTCAGTGTGCATGTCTAGACAACCGTTACATTTCTTCTGTTATGTGTGATCAGTCCACGGGTCATCATTACTTCTGGGATATTATCTGCTCCCCTACAGGAAGTGCAAGAGGATTTTAAAGTAAAACAAATTTGTATCATATTTCCATTATGGTTTTTTTTTGTTGCTCCCTTTTGATTACGTATCTTTGAGCTGGAAATTCACACTGCAGTTGCCTCAAGGCTAACCCTGCTACATATGTTTTCCTAATCTGCTTTAGCAGATGATAACTACAAAGCAATGCCATTTATACTAATATACTGACCGTTGCTAGCCTTTTCAGCTGCAGACTGAAGCCTGGATTGGCTCCTCCAGTGATGGGGGGAATTTGGCTATTAAAAACAATTGCAGCAAACAAGTTGATTTGAAACATGTTAATTTGTTTAAAAAAAACAAACAACCTGTTTAAACTTGGCAGATGTTATTATGTAGCAAGACAACTTTAATTCCTTCTAGGTTATTTAACCTCCCTTTAAAGGGACATGGTAGTGGAAAAATGACATGCTCAAATTAGTCATTATGCTGTTTTGCCAATTGATGGGTTTAACCCTTGTGAAGCAGTTCCAGAGTAAAACACAACTAGTACACTTGACAGTTAACCAATAAGTATAATTTGTTACAATAAATACATTTTAGTTTTTCAATGTTAGATTTGTTTTAATTTTTCAGCATTCTGTTTATAAGCACAAAACTTAGATTTTAGAATAGTAGTCTCTGACTCTACGTATATCATTCCATAGTAAGACGTTGTTAGGATCCTAATACAGGTTTGGGAAAGTTTATCATTTATAACATATTGAGGCAGTGACCTTAGCTATTCACTTAAGATTTAAGTCCCAATCTAACATTTTATTGAACATATTTATGAAAAATGAAACTGTTCATTTCTACGACTTAATCAATAGCACATTAAGTCATTTATCATTAATTTGATTTAGGAAGGTCACTGTAGAACTGAATATTCCTCTCCTCTCTAATCTAGTTTAATTTTCATGAGCCTGAAAGCACTGAGATAAAACACAGAGAGAGAGAGGAGCAGAGAACAATTGATTAACATAGTTGCTTTCTTAATCGGAGACTGATACTCTAATAGACTTTATGTAAGAAGAGAGGCAAAATAAAATTGAAATAGAATTACTAACAGCAAATGTAGTTTTACCACGTAATCTGTTTGAAGATTAATGCTTTATTGTATTTTTTTATTGTTTATAGTGGAATATTGTTTAAGATTAATTATCTGTTTTTTAATAGGTTGTTCATAGTAAACCTTAAAGGGACATGAAACCCAATTTCCTTCCTAAGATAGGGAGAGTCCACGGCTTCATTCCTTATTGTTAGGAAATACAACATCTGGCCACCAGGAGGAGGCAAAGACCCCAGCCAACGGCTTTAATATCCCTCGCACTTCCTCATTACCCCAGGTCATTCTTTGCCTTTCGTCACGTTAGGAGGTGGCAGAGAAGTGTCAGAAGATTCGGAAAGTCCTGAAAAAGGGACTTAAAACTGGAGTTTTAAGTAGTCATGTCAACCTATCAGTGAGAGTATTGATGAAAGTTAGAGTCTGGAGATGCAGGGAAAGTTTTTCTGGGAAACCATCCAGACTACTGCCAACAGCTCCGAGTCCTAAGCAATTAGTGTTGACAAGTTTCTTTCACTCAAGTCCATGTCAGGAGCGCTGCTATAAGACTGTCACACTTGAGAGGCTGTGTTCTGTTCCACAGCATGGATCCTGGAGGTAAGATTGTTTAAATTTTTACACATAAAACGCTACAACAGGGTCACAGTGTGGCTCCTTTATACCTTGATAGGATCCAGGGTTAATATCCCCTGAAGGGGGTTTATTGAACAGTTGGGGTTAATTAATCAGTGTATTATTTACATGCTGCTTTGTGTGATTTTTTCTGGGCTGATAGACTATGTGTTTTTGGTTGGGACAAACAGGTTTCACTTTTAGGTTTCAGTTTCATTTTTGAAAGTGTTGCACAGCTCCAATTACTTGCTGTACTTGTAATAACAGGGAAAGTACTGTCTTGCCCTCCATGTGATTGGGTGTGGTCTATGTTCATTCCCTCCATTCCGGCTGAGACTTGAACCTGAGGAGAGCGTTTCCTCTGTTAACTTTCTGGGTCTAGGAGGTGGTGAGTGCCCCAGCCATTGGGAGTATAAAGGTGCAGTTTTCTATAATAAAAAATGTTTTTATTTGTGTCCTCCTGTGGTATAACCTTAGCTATGGAGGACTCTGTCATGTTAGAAGGTACTCCTTCTGTACTAAATCATACCTGTTTATATTGTGAGGAGGCTGTGGTTTTCCCTCCCACTCAATTATGTTCCACATGCCTTAACACCGTTATAAAGTCTAAGAAGGAAGACAAGCCTGCTAAGGCTCTTAGTCCTGTTGGATATGGGTTTAGACAAGAGCGCCAGTAAAGTCAAGGTCTGGTGTGTGTGTGAAGAATGTGTTCACACTAATATAGATAGAACCCTTAAATAAGGGCTAAATTCCTATGATTAACTGCAGAGACTATAATACTTATAGAACAATGTGGATAAAAGTTGACATAAAAATAAAAATAGAAGCTGGGAAATCCTCAAAACCTAAGGACAAGACGACTAGTCTTGAGAAAGGCCCATATTGAGGGCCGAAACGCGTTGGCAACTATATGGTGAGCTATATTTCTTGATTCATTTATACTTAAGCAATATTATACTATGTCATTTTTTTCTGTCCTTAGGTTTTGAGGATTTCCCAGCTTCTATTTTTATTTTTATGTCAATTTTTTCACATTGGTATTTTAATTTTTTCTTTGCCTTGTCCTCAAGGTTTGGAACTGTTTTTTTTATCTATTGGATTAATTGGAGGATTTGAACTGTCCATTGGAACTATTAACTTTCACTATATGCTTTGGACACACTTTTTCATCAGGATCACCATAATGTCACCACCATCTGATGTTTATGGACAATAGTTTGTATTATTATTTTATTTTTGATTAGGACACTGTTATGAATATACATATGTTTATTAATCTGTAACGTTCTACACTTGACACATTTTTCAACTCCTTTTTGTTCTTACACATTTTTCACTTTTTTGTCACATATCATTTTCACACACCACTCACTGTGTGATTTGTTAATCAGCTTTTTTGTGTCAACAGTTTTATTATATTATTTTGATCAAAACTAGCTTGTGTACACACTAGTTTAATTTTTTGATCACCCTCTCTCATTTTTTGTTTTTCTTCACATGTGAATTATATGTTCTGTTGCTTTTTTATCTGTTATTACTGTATCTATTATACTGGTAGACACTATTCTACCAATTTTTATATCACCCATTTGGATAGACTCAATCCCTATGGAGTAGAGGGTAGTTAAGTCTAACAAACATCTACCACTCTCTGTATACCACTCTCATACCCATAATAATATAACGGTACTGCTACTATTAGATTTGGGACAGTTTGCTCCTGGAGGGACATTTTTCCCTTGAATCTTGCATATCATTGTTTTATATTGTTTTTAAGCTTATATGTTTTTATATACCTTGGATCCGTGTTTAGCTATTTAATTTATGTCTGTATTAAAATTGTGATTATAACTTTTATCCACATTGTTCTATAAGTATTATAGTCTCTGCAGTTAATCATAGGAATTTAGCCCTTATTTAAGGGCTATCTATATTAGTGTGAACACATTCTTCACACACACACCAGACCTTGACTTTACTGGCGCTCTTGTCTAAACCCATATCCAACAGTATTTATTCTTGTGGGCAGTGGGGGCCCACCCTAGACAGGAGCTATTGGTCCTTTAAGCGCTGTGAGTGCAATACTTCTCTAAGGCTCTTAGTCCCTCTGAGCCATCTATCCTGTGAGATTACTACCCTTGCTACATTATCTACTCCACATGCAGTTCCTTGTAGCACATCTAATCCTCCATCCGGAGGGGGCCTTCTTCCTGCGGACTTTGCCGCGCAGTAACAAACGGCGGTATCTGCGGCCCTCAGTGCATTACCTCGCTCTAACAAATGCAAGAGAAAGGTTAAACATAGCTCTCCTGACCTGGAGTCATCTAAATATTTATCGTATTTAGCTATAAAGTCCCAGTTATCTGATGATGAGTTAACCTCTGTAGTTTGAGCGTGAACTTTCTGGGTTGGAGTCCTTAACGTCTGCGGAGGAATCATCCTTTTAGATTTAAAATTGAGCACTTGCGTTTTTTATTAAAGGAGGTTCTGTCTATGTTAGAGGTTCCAGAGGCCGCGCTGCCTGAAGAACCTATGATAGCTAAATTAGACAGAGTTTACGAAGACAGATAAGTTCCTTTGACTTTTCCTGTGCCGGTTAAGATGGCAAACATTAATAAGAACGAAAGGGAAAGAATTGGTTCTTCCTTTTCCCCCTCGTCTACTTTTAATAAGTTGTTCCCGGTCCCGGACTCTCCTCTGGATTTGTGGGGCTCCATTAATAAGGTGGATGGTGCTATCTCTACTCTTGCTAAACGTACTACTATACCTTTTGACGATAGTTCTTCGTTCAGAGAGCCAATGGATAAGAAGATGGAAACCTTTCTGAGAAAGATGTTTCAACATACCGGATTTTGTTTCAACCAGCGGCTGCATTTGCCGCGGTTGCCGGAGCGGCTACCTACTGGTGCGAATCTTTGTCAGAACTTATTGAGGTGGAGTCTCCCCTCGAAGATATTCAAGGCAGAGTTAAAGCTCTGAGAATTGCTAATTCTTTTATCTGTGATGCGAACATGTGAATTATTCGCCTAAATGCAAAGGCCTCTGGCTTTGCGGTCCTAGCCCGCCGGGCGCTCTGGTTGAAGTCTTGGTCTGCGGATATGACTTCTAAATCCAGACTCCTTTCTCTTCCTTTCAGGCCTGGACTCCATTATTTCTACGGTTACCGGAGGCAAGGGTGCCTTCTTAATGCAAGATAAGAAGAACAAGTCTAAGGGACGACAATCCTTCTAATTTTCTTTCCTTTCGTTCTGACAAATCCCAACGACAACAATCCTCCTCCAAGCACGAGCAACCCAAGCTGGCTCAGTCCTGGAATAAATCCAAGCAGAATAAGAAGCCAGTTGAAAACAAATCTGCATGAAGAGGGGGTCCCCAATCCGGGATCGGATCTTGTAGGGGGCAGACTGTCTCTTTTTTCAGACGCCTGGTTCAAGGACGTATAGGATCCATGGGTCCTGGAGGTGGTATCTCAGGGATACAAGATAGGCTTCAAATCTCATCCGCCAGAGGACAGATTCCTTCTCTTGAATCTGTCTACCAGACCAGAAAAGAGGGATGCCTTTCTAGGGTGCGTTCAGGCTCTATCCTCCTTAGGAGTTGTTGTCGCAGTGCCTATCGAAGAAAGAGGTTTGGGGTTCTATTCAAACCTTTTCGTGGTCCCAAAGAAGGAGGGATATTTCCGCCCAATACTGGACCTATAGTGCTTTAACAAATTTCTCAGTGTCCCTTTCTTCAAGTTAGACGATAAGGTCAATCCTTCATTTAATTCAGGAAGGCCAGTTTATGACCACTATGGAGCTGAATGACACTTACCTTCATGTTCCAATCCACAGGAAACACTTTCAGTTCCTGAGGTTTGCATTCCTGGACCAGCACTTCTGGTTCATTGCCCTTCCATTTGGCCTAGCTACTACTCCAAGAATCGTAAACAAAGGTTCTGGGGGCTCTTCTAGCCATTGCCAGAACTCGGGGTATTGCAGTAGCCTCATACTTGGACGATATTCTGGTGCAAGGACCATCCTTTCGTCTTGCAGAATAATTCTCGGAATCCCTTCTCAGTCTTCTTCGATCACATGGATGGAAGATAAACTTGGAAAAGAGTTCTCTTATCCCAAGTACCATGGTGGAATTCTAACAGACTAGAGACATTGCAAGCTAACTTCAGCATGTCTTGCCCTACTGACCTCCTTGAGTCCCTCTGTGGCTTAGTGTATGGAGGTGATTGGTCTCATGGTGTCCTGCATGGACATCATTCCTTTTGCCAGGTTCCGTCTCAGACCTTTACAACTGTGCATGCTGAGGCAGTGGAACAGCGATCATTCAGATCTGTCTCAATAGATTGTATTAGACAGCCGGTCAAGAGAATCGCTCTCTTGGTGGCTCTGTCCAGATCATCTGTCCCGAGGGACATGCTTCTTAAGACCATCCTGGGAGATTGTGACTACGGACGTAAGCCTATACAGATGGGGAGCTGTTTTTGTTGTGCCAAGAAGGCACAGGGGTTGTGGACTCAGGAGGAGTCCTCCCTCCCGGCCAGTATTTTGGAGCTACGGGCAATCTTCAAGGCCTTGAAGGCTTGGCCACTTCTGGGTTCGTCCCAGTTTATCATATTCCAATCAGACAATATAACCTTGGTGGCTTACATCAACCATCAGGGGGGGAACGAGAAGTTCCTTGGCGATGAAGGAAGTATCTCAGATTCTGAAGTGGGTGGTGGCCCACAGCTGTTCGCTGTCAGCAATCCACATTCTGGGTGTGGACAACTAGTAGGCGGATTTTCTCAGCAGGCAATCCTTCCATCCAGGGGAATAGTCTCTCCATACTGAGGTGTTTGCAGAGATATGCAGCAAGTGGGGGATGCCGGAGATAAGATCTTATGGCGTCCCATCTGAATACCAAGCTACCCAGGTACGGGTCAAAGTCGAGGGATCCCCAAGCACATCTAATAGATACACTAGCAGTGCCCTGGAGGTTCAAACTAATATATATTTTTCCTCCATTACCGCTTCTTCCTCGAGTGGTGGCCCGCATCAATCAGGAGCGGGTATCAGTAATCCTGATTGCTCCTTCGTGGCCACGAAGGACATGGTTAACTTCATAGTTTGAATGTGGTTCGCACCTTGAAGTTCTATCTTCAGGCTACTTAGGAGTTTAGACAATCTTCCTCTTTGTTTGTTGTCTATTTGGGGAAGTGTAAGGGGCAGAATGCTACTTCGACTTCCCTATCTTTTTGGTTAAGGAGTGTCACCTGCTTAGCTTACGAGACAGCGGGACATCGTCCTCCTGAGAGGATAACGGCTCATTCCACTAGAGCAGTGGGTTCCTCTTGGGCCTTTAAGAACGAGGCCTCTATGGATCAGATTTGTAAGGCGTCTATCTGGTCCTCTTTAGATACTTTTTTTACAAGTTTAATGTTTTTGCTTCGGCTGAGGCAGCTTTCGGGAGAAAAGTTTTGCAGGCTGTGGTGACTTCAGAATAGGGTCTGCCTCTTCCTTTTTGTTCCCTCCCATTATTCATTTAATGTCCTCTGGAGCTTGGGTATAGTTTTCCCAACAGTAAGGAATGAAGCCGTGGACTCTCCCTATCTTAGGAAGAAAAACATAATTTATGCTTACCAGACAAATTCCTTTCCTTCCGGATAGGGAGAGTCCACGGCCCCCGCACGTTTTTTCTTGTCTATGGGCGGTTCCCTATTATTTATTTTATTCTTCTGGCACCATTTATACCCTAATGTTTCTTCTACTTTTCCTTGTTCCCTCTGCAGAATGACTGCGGTAATGAGGAAGTGGGAGCGATATTTAAGCCTTTGGCTGGGGTGTCTTTGCCTCCTCCTGGTGGCCAGGTGTTGTATTTCCCAAAAGTAAGGAATGAAGCCATGGACTCTCCCTATCCAGAAGGAAAGAAATTTATCTGGTAAGCATAAATTGTGTTTTTTTTAACTTTCATGATTTAGGTAGAACATACAATTTTAAACAGTTTTCCAGTTTACTTCTATTATCAAATTTGTTTCATTCTCTTGGTATCATTTGTTGAAGGAGTAGCAATGCACTAATGGTTTCTAACGGAACACATGGGTGAGCCAATGACAATTGGTATATAAATGCAGCCACCAATCAGCAGCTATGTGTAATAAAACAACTTTGCAGTATACTTGTATTATTTATCTTGTCATGTAATTTAGCTCTGAACAATGTGGATTTTTTTAATTCTTAGAGACAGAAAAGTTCACTGCAGACTTCTCAAGGCTAACACTATCTATCCCTAATGGGCTTTAACAGATAAAAACTGCAAAACAATTCAGTTTATACTAATTTAATGACTGTGGCTAGCCTTGTAGTCTGCAGATTCAAGCCCATATTGATTGGCTCCTCCAAATAAGGCAACTGTTTGGCTATTGAAAAACACAATGTTTGTTTAATAATGTTTAGACTTGGCTAGAGCTGCAACAACTTATCAATATAATCGATAATAATGTATTATGAAAATAGTTGTCAACGAATCTCATAATCAATTAGTTGGGCTGCAATTATTTGGTCTGTGCACGGCACCAGCTGCTACACTCCAATGAGCTCCTGCACATGGTATTGTGTTTTATGGATATGCCCTTAGCCTAAAGGACATTTACTTTTCACGTTTTTAGGACAGTATAAGTTTACAACTACTCCTGGCTTATGTGCAACCCAGATATAATAGGAGTCCTCATTTGGATTGTTTATATTACATCAGGTGATTTGGGACTATGCTTTCCATGATATAGTGCTAAGCTTGTTACTTACACATAGCACTAGATTTATTGGAGTTATTTGATTTGATGTGCGCTATTATCTGTTTGCACAATTATTCGCAGATCGCTTGCAGACTATATATTTTTTCACTAACCTACTACTGCATATAGATACTGTATTCAAGATATGTTTTACTTTGTTTAGAGGCCCCTTGCATTGGTGGAGCTAACAAAGATAAATATCCCACCTTTGTGAGATTGGCAAAACCCTACTTATGCATCTCAGGCGCCTCAACAGTATCTGAGTGCCTCATATCTGCTGCAGGCAATATATCTTGCAAAAAGAGAGCCAGCCTCAGCCAGGAGCATGTGATCATGCTGACATTTCGGCATTTCAATGCAAAGTTTCTGAAATTTTGAATAACACAATGTTATAAACGGTTATAGTCTACCTCTTTCTAGTTCTACCTCTTTTCAAACAGTTTTGTGGTTTTGTTTTGCTTAATCCATAAAAATGTGTTCTGCTGCTTAAAAATTAGAAAAACAGTTTTTTGTTTTTTTTGTATCCAATTAGTCGATTAATAGAAAAAAATAATCGGCTGATTAATAGATTATGAAAATAATCATTAGTTGTAACCCTAGACTTGGCAATATTTTATTCTATGTCAATGCAATATAAATGTCTTGTAATTTACTGTCCCTTTAAAACCCTAGAGTAAAATATAAACATATGAGATGTTGAAATTAAAATTATTTAGCCTCTAATTCTAGACCACATATTTTCAGTTAATTGTTTAAAGGGACATTCAAGTCAAAATAAACTTATGAATCAGACAGAGCATTCAGTTTTAAGACACTTTCCAATTTACTTCCAATATCAAATTTTTATTTTCACACTCTATGGGAACAAGCTCTTACTGAGCATGTGCACAAACTCATAGGGTATACGTATACTAGTCTGTGATTGGCTAATGTCTGTCACATGATTCAGGGGGCCAGAAAATGGGAGAAAAAATAAAATAAATTTGACAGAAAAAAAATCTACTGCCTCATTGATGTGCTATTGCATTGTCTTTTTATCATGCACTTGTTAATTATGCAATTCTATTGTATTGAGTGGTCCATTAAACAAACAGAAAGTTAATTGGGTTAACCCTTTCGTGACAGGGTCAATTTGTCTATAACGGAATAACGTTCAGATGTAGACAAATTGAAATCCCCCAATCGTGATCGCGAGATTTCAGTTATGGGATCGGGTCCGGGGGGGGGGGGGCGCGTCCCTATGACGCTAGGCATGCCCTCCAGACCGCGATCAGATCCAGGAAGCGCTGATGGCTTCAGGACAGCCAAACGGCTAGGACTTTTTATTCTGGCCTAATGGCGCTAAAGCCCTGCGCGGTTAGGACAGAATAAAACGCCATAACGGCTTTAAAAGGTTAAAAACTATTTGTTATACATATGAAAGAGCAACATTTAAAGGTGGAACCTCACATTTTTCTTTCACGATTCAAATAGAATATACAATTTTAAACAACTTTCTAATTTACTTCTATTACAAAATTTGCTTCATTTTCTTTGTGTCTGTTGTTGAAGGAGCAACAATGCACTACTAGCAGAACACATCGAGTGAGTCAATGGCGAGGCATATTTATATAACTAGCAATCACCAGCTAGCTCCCAGTAGTGCATTGCTGCTCCTGGGCCTGCCTAGGTTTGCTTTTCAACAAAAGATACCAGGACAACAAAGCCAATTCCGTAATAGAAGTAAAATGGGACGTTGTTTAAAATCGCATCCTTTATCTATCTGAATTATGAAAGTTTCATTTTGGATTTACTGTCCTTTTAAACACATTTTTGTTTTGCACGGAAAAAGTAAAAGCTCTTTAAAGTGAAATACAGCTGTATCAGTTAATAATTTCCTCCTAAAGATCTTTGGCTTATTGGTGCTTCCTATGAGCTTGATTTATCAAAGCCCTACGGCTGCAAGTTCTCACAACAACTTGCTCGCCGTAATTTAACAAGCAGCGGTCACTAGACCGCCACTTCCCTAACCTCTTCGCCACCTCTAAGGTGGAGAAATTCAATCTCCATGGTCTAGTCCGACCGAGGAGATTGAGAGATCCTGCCCGCGTGTGAGTGGCTGTGCGCGGGCAGGGGGCAGGATTGCACGCAAACGCAAAATTGCGCTCGTATGCAATGGTGATTACCTGCGGGTAATTTCGCCCCACCACAGGCGAGCTGAGGCGTACAGGGGCACGTATCCGCACCCCTGTCCGCCTCAGCTTTGATAAATCTAGCCCTATGTATGCTCATTTGCTGAAAACTGCTTCCTCCAAACGCATGTTGTACAATGTGTAGGTCTGTCATTCAGTGGGCATTACTAAGAAGTACCTATCAGCCTGTGAGTATTAAAGTATGCAATTGATACTGCTATATTACCTAGGTCAGTGTGGTTTTGTATAGGGAATTGATTTTCTGAAATACTGACCTATGTTTAGACTGCTATATTTACAGTATTGTTATCTGCTGTCTTTTTTTTTTTTTTTAAAGGTTATGTGGAAAGAACCAAATAAAACATAGACTAGTAAATACAGCATAATAAACAATGCAGTAGCACTTAATCTGAAGCTTAAATTAGCAGCAGGTTTTTATGTCAAATTTAAAAATGTACTTTGACTTGTATCATGTGACAGCCATCAGTCAATCACAGTCTCATACACTGTGAACCCTTGCGCATGCTCAGTAGTAGGAGTACATTGGCAGTGAGACTAGTTCTCCTAAGGGAGTTTTATTCACTTTCCTGTCCTGAGGGAGTTTTATTCACTTGCCTGCCACAGGTGTTGCTGGGACTGGTGGCCATCTTTGATGACACACTGCCGTTTCTCGCTAGAGTCGTAAGCACCCTTAATGTTTTGCATAAATGTATATTTATTTAAACCTTTGTTGAATAATTTGATTCAGGCCAAAAAGCCTGTTATAAGACATATTGATCACAAAGTCTGGAAAGTTTTCCTTTCCTTGTGTGAGTCTAAGAATTACCATTGGAACTCTCTTCAGATTTCTTAAGGTTTTTTTGCTGAATGGTCTGGATAAGGGTTTATCAGCTGGTTCCCTTAAAGGCCAAATTTCTGCCCATTCAGTCTTGTATCACAAGAAGAGTTCAAGACTTCCTAACATTCAAGAGTTTGATCAAGTTTTGTTCAGGATAAGACCAGATAGCAGGCCTGCTTATCCTCTCTGTGGAACCTTAACTTGGTCTTAAGGGTTTTTTCAGGCTCAAACGTTTGAACCTATGCATAGTCTGGACATCAACTGTTGTCTTGAAAAGTTCTCAAGCTACTCTTTCCTTCTTAAGGTTGTTAATTCTGAAAACTTAAATTAGGACATTTTAGTCCCAACTCTGTGTCCAGCAACAAAAGAACGCTAAAGGGAGATAACTTCATAACTTGATGTAGTAGCCAAATGCTAGACTTTATTGCGTCATTCTTGCGCGAGAATTTTTTGGCGCTAAAGTACGTCCGGTGGCGCAAGTTCGTCATTTCCGGCGTCGTAGTTGACGTCGAGTTCATTACACAAGGTTGCGTCGTTAGTGACGCGAGTGTCTGGACGTTGTTGGCGCCAAAATATTTTCAGTTACGTTGTGCGTCATACTTGGCGCCAAATTTTTTCATTATTTTTTCACCCCATTGCTATTAGCCTCTTGCCTTTTTCTATGTCAGAGGGCTATGCTATTTGCATTTTTTCCCATTCCTGAAACTGTTATATAAGGAAATTGATAATTTTGCTTTATATGTTGTTTTTTCTTTTACATTTTGCAAGATGTCTTAATCTGATTCTGTCTCAGAAGTATCTGTTGGAACTTTGCTGCCTGATATCGGTTCTAACAAAGCTAAGTGCATTTGTTGTAAACTTGTGGAGATTATATCTCCGAATGTCATTTGTGATAGTTGTCATGATAAACTTTTACATGCAGATAATGTGTCCATCAGTAATAGTACATTGCCGGTTGCAGTTCCTTCAACTTCTAATGTACATGATATACCTATGAATTTTAAAGAGTTTGTTACTGATTCTATTCAGAAGGCTCTGTCCGCTTTTCCGCCTTCTAATAAACGTAAAAGGTCTTTTAAAACTTCTCATAAGGTTGATGAAATTTCAAATGACCGACAACATAATGAATTATCCTCCTCTGATGAGGATCTATCTGATTCAGAAGATCCTTCCTCAGATATTGACACTGACAAATCTACTTATTTATTTAAAATGGAGTATATTCGTTCTTTGTGAAAAGAAGTGTTAATTACTTTGGAGATTGAGGAAGCTAGTCCTCTTGACATTAAGACTAGTAAATGTTTAAATTCTGTTTTAAAACCTCCTGTGGTTACTCCAGAGGTTTTTCCTATTCCTGATGCTATTTCTGATATGATTTCTAAGGAATGTAATAAGCCGGGTACTTCTTTTATTCCTTCTTCAAGGTTTAAAAAATTGTATCCTTTACCAGCAATTTCAATAGAGTTTTGGGAAAAGATCCCCAAAGTTGATGGGGCTATTTCTACTCTTGCTAAACGTACCACTATTCCTATGGAAGATGGTACTTCTTTTAAAGATCCTTTAGATAGGAAACTTGAATCTTATCTAAGGAAAGCCTATTTATATTCAGGTCATCTTCTCAGGCCTGCAATTTCTCCAACATTGGTGTGTCCGGTCCACGGCGTCATCCTTACTTGTGGGATATTCTCTTCCCCAACAGGAAATGGCAAAGAGTCCCAGCAAAGCTGGCCATATAGTCCCTCCTAGGCTCCGCCCACCCCAGTCATTCTCTTTGCCGTTGCACAGGCAACATCTCCACGGAGATGGTTAAGAGTTTTTTGGTGTTTAAATGTAGTTTTTATTCTTCTATCAAGTGTTTGTTATTTTAAAATAGTGCTGGTATGTACTATTTACTCTGAAACAGAAAAGGATGAAGATTTCTGTTTGTGAGAGGAAGATGATTTTAGCAGGCAGTAACTAAAATCGATTGCTGTTTCCACATAGGACTGTTGAGATGAAGTAACTTCAGTTGGGGGAAACAGTTAGCAGACTTTTCTGCTTAAGGTATGACTAGCCATATTTCTAACAAGACTGTGTAATGCTGGAAGGCTGTCATTTCCCCTCATGGGGACCGGTAAGCCATTTTCTTAGTCAAACAAACAGAATAAAGGGCTGAATATGGGCTAAAAAACTGGTAGACATTTTTATGGGCTAAATCGATTGCTTTATTTGGGCATATTATTCAGATTTAGGCTGACAATTTACATTTATAATCTTGGGGAACGTTTATAAAACGGCAGGCACTGTGTTAGACACCTTTTCCAGTCAGGGGGCCTTTCTAGTTATAGACTGAGCCTCATTTTCGCGCCATTACTGCGCAGTTGTTTTTTGAGAGCAGGGCATGCAGATGCATGTGTGAGGATCTAAAAATCACTGGAAAAGCTTCTAGAAGGCGTCAATTGGTATCGTATTCCCCTCTGGGCTTGGTTGGGTCTCAGCAAAGACTATAGCTGGGACTGTATAGGGGTTAAATTTAAAAACGGCTCAGGTTCCGTTATTTTAAGTGTTAAAGCTCTGAAATTTGGTGTCCAATACTTTTAATGCTTTAAGACATTCCATCCGGGGGAGTGGGAACTCCATCCAGAAATCTTTGCCCAAATAACTCAATTATGGGGCATTCCAGACATGGATCTGATGGCGTCTCGTCAGAACTTCAAGGTTCCTTGCTACGGGTCCAGATCCAGGGATCCCAAGGCGACTCTAGTAGATGCACTAGTAGCACCTTGGACCTTCAACCTAGCTTATGTATTTCCACCGTTTCCTCTCATTCCCAGGCTGGTAGCCAGGATCAATCAGGAGAGGGCCTCGGTGATCTTGATAGCTCCTGCGTGGCCACGCAGGACTTGGTATGCAGACCTGGTGAATATGTCATCGGCTCCACCATGGAAGCTACCTTTGAGACAGGACCTTCTTGTTCAGGGTCCATTCGAACATCCAAATCTGGTCTCCCTCCAGCTGACGGCTTGGAGATTGAACGCTTGATTCTATCGAAGCGTGGGTTTTCAGATTCTGTTATAGATACTCTGGTTCAGGCCAGAAAACCTGTAACTAGAAAAATTTACCATAAAATATGGAAAAAATATATCTGTTGGTGTGAATCCAAAGGATTCCCATGGAATAAGATAAAAATTCCTAAGATTCTCTCCTTTCTACAAGAAGGTTTGGAGAAAGGATTATCTGCAAGTTCTCTAAAGGGACAGATCTCTGCTTTATCTGTCTTACTACACAAAAGACTGGCAGCTGTGCCAGATGTTCAAACATTTGTTCAGGCTCTGGTTAGGATCAAGCCTGTTTACAGACCTTTGACTCCTCCCTGGAGTCTAAATCTAGTTCTTTCAGTTCTTCAAGGGGTTCCGTTTGAACCTTTACATTCCATAGATATTAAGTTACTATCTTGGAAAGTTTTGTTTTTAGTTGCAATTTCTTCTGCTAGAAGAGTTTCAGAGTTATCTCCTCTGCAGTGTTCTCCGCCCTATCTGGTGTTCCATGCAGATAAGGTGGTTTTGTGTACTAAGCCTGGTTTTCTTCCTAAAGTTGTTTCTAACAAAAATATTAACCAGGAGATAGTTGTACCTTCTTTGTGTCCGAATCCAGTTTCAAAGACGGAACGTTTGTTACACAATTTGGACGTTGTCCGTGCTCTAAAATTCTATTTAGAGGCTACTAAAGATTTCAGACAAACCTCTTCCTTGTTTGTTGTTTATTCTGGTAAAAGGAGAGGTCAAAAAGCGACTTCTACCTCTCTTTCCTTTTGGCTTAAAAGCATCATCCGATTGGCTTATGAGACTGCCGGACGGCAGCCTCCTGAAAGAATCACAGCTCACTCCACTAGGGCTGTGGCTTCCACATGGGCCTTCAAGAATGAGGCTTCTGTTGACCAGATATGTAAGGCAGCGACTTGGTCTTCACTGCACACTTTTGCCAAATTTTACAAATTTGATACTTTTGCTTCTTCGGAGGCTATTTTTGGGAGAAAGGTTTTGCAAGCTGTGGTGCCTTCCGTTTAGGTAACCTGATTTGCTCCCTCCCTTCATCCGTGTCCTAAAGCTTTGGTATTGGTTCCCACAAGTAAGGATGACGCTGTGGACCGGACACACCAATGTTGGAGAAAACAGAATTTATGCTTACCTGATAAATTACTTTCTCCAACGGTGTGTCCGGTCCACGGCCCGCCCTGGTTTTTTAATCAGGTCTGATGAATTATTTTCTCTAACTACAGTCACCACGGTACCATATGGTTTCTCCTATATATATTTCCTCCTGTCCGTCGGTCGAATGACTTAGGTGGGCGGAGCCTAGGAGGGACTATATGGCCAGCTTTGCTGGGACTCTTTGCCATTTCCTGTTGGGGAAGAGAATATCCCACAAGTAAGGATGATGCCGTGGACCGGACACACCGTTGGAGAAAGTAATTTATCAGGTAAGCATAAATTCTGTTTTCTTTGCCTGATGTTGCAGCTGCATCAACTTTTTGGTTAGAGAATTTAGCACAACAAGAATTATCAAAATGTTAGATCAATGTCTTTAGCTATTTTAGCTAGAAGAGCTTTGTGGCTTAAATCTTGGAATGCTGATATGACATTTAAGTCTAGATTGCTCTCTCTTTCTTTCCAAGGTAATAATTTATTTGGTTCTCAGTTGGATTCTATTATTTCAACTGTTACTGGGGGGAAGGGAGTTTTTTGGCCTCAGGATAAAAAACCTAAGGGTAAATCTAAGGCTTCTAACCGTTTTCGTTCCTTTCGTCAAAATAAAGAACAAAAACCTAATCCTTCCCCCCAAGGAATCTGTTTCCAATTGGAAGCCTTCCTCAAATTGGAATAAATCCAAGCCATTTAAGAAACCAAAGTTGGCCCCTAAGTCCGCATGAAGGTGCAGCCCCTTATTCCAGCTCAACTGGTAGGGGGTAGATTAAGGTTTTTCAAGGATGTTTGGATAAATTCTGTCCAAAATCATTGGATTCAGAACATTGACCTCCTGTGAGAAGATTTTTTCTCTCACACATCCCAGCAAATCCAGTAAAAGCTCAGGCTTTCCTGAAGTGTGTTTCAGACCTGGAGTTATCAGTTCCTTTTCAGGAGCAGGGTCTGGGGTTTTATTCAATTCTATTCATTGTCCCAAAGAAGGAAAATTCATTCATACCAGTTCTGGATCTGAAAATGTTGAATCGTTATGTAAGAGTACCAACTTTCAAAATGGTAACTATAAGGACTATTCTGCCTTTTGTTCAGCAAGGACATTATATGTCCTCAATAGACTTGCAGGTTGCATACCTTCATATTCCGATTCATACAGATCACCATCAATTCCTGAGATTCTCTTTTCTAGACAAGCATTACCAATTTGTTGCTCTTCCGTTTGGCCTAGCAACAGCTCCAAGAATCTTTTCAAAGGTTCTCGGTGCCCTGCTCTCTGTAACCAGAGAGCAGGGTATTGCGGTGTTTCCTTATTTGGACGATATCACACGAATCAACTAGTGCTGTTTCTTCGGAAACATGGTTGGAGGATCAATTTACCAAAACGTTTCTTGATTCCTCAGACAAGGGTCACCTTTTTAGGTTTCCAGATAGATTCAGTGTCCATGACTCTGTCTCTAACAGGCAAGAGACATTTAAAATTGGTTGCAGCCTGTCGGCACCTTCAGTCTCAGTCATTCCCTTCAGTGGCTATGTGCATGGAAGTTTTAGGTCTCATGACTGCAGCTTCGGACGCGATCCCCTTTGCTTGTTTTTCATGAGACCTCTCCAGCTTTGTATACTGAATCAATGGTGCAGGGATTATACAAAGATATCACAAATAATATCCTTAAATCCCAATGTTCTACACTCTCTGACGTGGTGGTTAAATCACCAGCGCTTAATTCAAGGGGCTTCTTTTGTTCGGCCAACCTGGACTGTGATCACAACAGATGCGAGTCTTTCAGGTTGGGGAGCTGTCTGGGGATCTCTGACAGCACAAGGGATTTGGAAATCTCAAGAGGCGAGGTTACCAATCAATATTTTAGAACTCCGTGCAATTCTCAGAGCTCTTCAGTTTTGGCCTCTGTTAAAGAGAGAACCGTTCATTTGTTTTCAGACAGACAATATCACAACAGTGGCATATGTCAATCATCAGGGTGGGACTCACAGTCCCCAAGCTATGAAAGAAGTATCTCAGATAATTGTTTGGGCCGAATCCAGCTCCTGTCTAATTTCTGCGGTGCATATCCCAGGTGTAGACAATTGGGAGGCGGATTATCTCAGCCGTCAGACTTTACTTCCGGGGGAGTGGTCTCTCCATCCAGATGTGTTTTTTCAGATTGTTCAGATGTGGGGTCTTCCAGAGATAGATCTGATGGCCTCTCATCTAAACAAGAAACTTCCCAGATACCTGTCCAGGTCCAGGGATTTTCAGGCGGAAGCAGTGGATGCATTGACACTTCCTTGGTGTTATAAACCTGCTTATATTTTCCCGCCTCTAGTTCTTCTTCCAAGAGTGATCTCCAAAATCATCATGGAACAATCGTTTGTGTTGCTGGTGGCTCCAGCATGGCCTCACAGGTTTTGGTATGCGGATCTTGTTCGGATGTCCCGTTGCCAACCTTGGCCACTTACGTTAAGGCCGGACCTATTGTCTCAAGGTCCGTTTTTCCATCAGGATCTCAAATCATTAAATTTGAAGGTGTGGAAATTGAATGCCTAGTGCTAAGTCATAGAGGTTTATCTGACTCGGTGATCAATACTATGTTACAAGCTCGTAAATCTGTCTCTAGAAAGATGTATTATCGAGTTTGGAAGACTTACATTTCATGGTGTTCTTCTCATAAATTTTCATGGCATTCTTTTAGAATTCCTAGAATTTTACAGTTTCTTCAGGATGGTTTGGATAAGGGTTTGTCTGCAAGTTCCTTGAAGGGACAAATCTCTGCTCTTTCTGTTTTATTTCCCATAGAGATTGCCAAACTTCCTGATATTCACTGTTTTGTACAGACTTTGGTTCGTATCAAGCCTGTCATTAAATCAATCTCTCCTCCTTGGAGTCTTAATTTGGTTTTGAGAGCTTTACAGGCTCCTCCATTTGAGCCTATGCATTCTTTGGATATTAAACTACTTTCTTGGAAAGTGTTGTTCCTGTTGGCCATCTCTTCTGATAAGAGTTTCTGAGCTATCTGCTCTTTCTTGTGAATCTCCTTTTCTGATTTTTTTCAACAGGATAAGGCGGTTTTGCGAACTTCATTTAAATTTTTACCTAAGGTTGTGAATTCTAACAACATTAGTAAAGAAATTGTTGTCCCTTCCTTGTGTCCTAATCCTAAGAATTCTTTGGAAAGATCCTTACATTCTTTGGCTATGGTGAGAGCTTTGAAATATTATGTTGAAGCTACTAAAGATTTCAGGAAGACTTCTAGTCTATTTGTTATATTTTCTGGTTCTAGGAAAGGTCAGACGTCTTCTGCTATTTCCTTGGCTTCTTGGTTAAAGCTTTTGATTCATCAAGCTTATTTGGAGTCGGGTCAGGCCCCGCCTCAGAGAATTACAGTTCATTCTACTAGATCAGTCTCCACTTTGTGGGCTTTTAAGAATGAGCTTCAGTTGATCAGATTTGCAAAGTGGCGACTTGGTCCTCTTTGCATACATTTACTAAATTCTACCGTATTGATGTATTTGCTAAAAAAGTTCTTCAGGCAGCTGTTTCTTCTGCTTATGTTTTAAGTTTTTCTTGTCATTAAAGAATAAGCTTATAATTTCGGTTGTGGATTATTTTTTCAGCGGAAAATGGCTGTTGTTTATTTTTATCCCTCCCTCTCTAGTGACTCTTGCGTGGAGTTCCACATCTTGGGTATTGATATCCCATACGTCACTAGCTCATGGACTCTTGCCAATTACATGAAAGAAAACATAATTTATGTAAGAATTTACCTGATTCATTTCTTTCATATTGGCAATAGTCCATGAGACCCACCCTTTTTATGGTGGTTATGATTTTTTTGTATAAAGCACAATTATTTCCAAATTCCTTTGTTGATGCTTTTTATTCCTTTCTTTATCACCCCACTACTTGGCTATTCGTTAAACTGAATTGTGGGTGTGGTGAGGGGGTGTATTTATAGGCATTTTGAGGTTTGGGAAACTTTGCCCCTCCTGGTAGGATTGTATATCCCATACGTCACTAGCTCATGGACTCTTGCCAATATGAAAGAAATGAATTTATCAGGTAAATTTTTACATAAATTATGTTTTTTTAATTTTTTTTGTATTATATGTTTATTACAAAAACTATTCTATTCAAAAGTGAAATACACTGATTTTGTTGGAGAGAAAAAAACACGTGGAGTCCGTATGTTTTTTGTTTGCAAAAAGTCCCTGTTTGAAAATTAAGAAAAATGAAAGGTTTTATTAATTTGCTAGAAGAGACACCGGAATTTCATTTCTTTTTCTATTAGAAGCCAGATACATTTTTTTTTTTTTTTTTTTAGAAGATGGTACTTTCCGTCAACCAGATTTTTTTCAGATTTTTTGTTTGTTTAGACGCAAGATTGCATTGTTTTGCTATTTCAAATGTTTCTGTCCAGCTTTCTCAGATATACCACGTATGATTTATTGGCTACTTATGGCGTATTATATAGCCTTGTTGTAGAAAGTTAATAAACCTTTTAAATATAATACTTTTGCAGGAATTAGCTTTAAAACCTAAATGTTTTTCTATTGTGAATATCACTGATTTAAATCTTACTTATCTAAAGATGTTTGCCAGGCATTTAACTTTATTAAATGTGATTTGTTTTTATATTGGAGTAATGGTTTCAGCTGATTACTTGATTTAAAAATGTATTATTTATTTATTATCGGAAGATCATTGAAGTATAAAAAATGATTAAAGCAACTGTAGTTTTTTTTTCCAGCTTCTGTTTTGGAATGATAGTTGGATAAGACTAGAAATAAATTCGCTTTATGATCTCTCTCTGTATAGCCTATATTTTTATATGAAATGAATGGGAAAAGTTGGAAACTTCAACTTAAAAAGCTTTGAAGGTCATTCAAGTCTGTTAGAACAGTCACAATGGGAGCGCATACTGATCTGTAGCATCTGTTAATAAATCCTTAACAGGAGCTGTTACCAACTACAACTCTTCATCAAAACCGTTTTATTTGCTTGAAAACTGTTACAATGAGTAATAGCAGGTTCACAACGCTAGTTCACTATGCATCTGTTTTATTTATTCTATTTAAAAAATAATAATTTGTATTTATATATTTAAAGTTGTTTTCTAACTGTCCTTACATTTATTTTAAAGATTCTTTGCAAAGTTAGTCTTCTCATAGTTTTTGAAAATGCAGTCTTCCTTATCTAATGCAGTTCTTTTTAACCAGGGTGTCTGGAAACCTTCACCAGATTGCTCACGGGATCTCGGTTTCATATTTGTTATTTAGTGATGTGCAGTGCGTCCTGGTCAGTGGCCACTTCTTGGGCTTTCAAGAATGAGGCTTCAGTTGATCAAATTTGCAAGACAGCTACTTGGTCTTCTTTGCATACTTTTACTACATTTATTTTTGTCTGATTAAAAAAATAAAAAAAATAATATATATAGTGAAAAAAAATATGTTTTTTTAAACCCCACCCTTTATGTAATTACTCGTAAACTCAACAGCTTGGGTATTAGTTCCCAGGAGTAATGGATTGTGGACTCTCACCACCTGAATGAAAGAAAACTTTTAATTTATGCTTACCTGATAAATTCATTTCTTTCATGGTTCTGAGAGTCCACGAGACCCCACCCTGTGTTTTGTTGGTCTTTCTTTTTTTCCCCTGCTTCTTTTATGGCTTTTAAAGGTACATGAAATCCAAATTTTTTCTTTCATGATTCAGATAGAGCAGTGTTTTTCAACCAGTGTGCCGTGGCACACTAGTGTGCCGTGAGAGATCCTCAGGTGTGCCACGGCAGACTGACAACAGTGTGACATATTTTTTAAACTTTGCTTGTTTTTTACTCCCAGTGCAGGGATAGTTTGTAGGAGGCATGGCATAACAGCACAATACATACAGTATGTGTGTGTTTGTGTGTATGTGTATATATATATGCTGTATTAGGCTACAATGTGTGATTTTTTTTAAATTTTGGGATGGTGGTGTGCCACAGGATTTTTTAATGTAAAAAAGTGTGCCACGGCAAAAAAAAGGTTAAAAATCACTGAGATAGAGAATACAATTTTAAACAACTTTCTAATTTACTTCTATTATCTAATTTGTTTCATTCTCTTTGGTTAGCACATTGGTGAGCCAATCACAATCGGTATATATATTTGCAGCCACCAATCAACAACTAGAATCTAGGTTCTCTGCTGCTCCTGAGCTTACCTAGATAAACATTTCAGGAAAGGAAAACAAGAAAAGGAAGCAAATTAGATACTAGAAGTAAATTGGAAAGTTGGTTAAAATTGTATTCTCTATCTGAATCTTGAATTTTTTTGGGGGGTTTCATGTCCCTTTAAGCCAGAACCTCTGGCTACGTTCTCTCAAGAATTCAACTGAATTACTGTTCAATAAATTTTAATCAAAATCTTGAAATAACATTGTGACTAATTACCACCAAAGGTCTTCATGAAATTGTTATTGCAGAGGATTGTAGTCAAAAACTGAGATATACGATAGATTTTACTAAATTACTAGTTCATGTGGGCCATATAGATAACATTTGTGCTCACGCCTGTTGAGTTATTTAAGAGTCAGTAAAACACAGCACTAATTGGTTAAAATGCAAGTCAATAGATAATAAATAAAAAGTCATGTGATCAGGGGGCTGTCAGAAGATGCTTAGATACAAGGTAATCACAGAGGTAAAAAGTATATTAATATAACTGTGTTGGTTGTGCAAAACTGGGGAATGGGTAATAAAGGGATTTATCTATCTTTTTAAACAATAACAATTCTGGTGTAGACTGTCCCTTTAAGTAGATATATATATATATATATAGTGTCTTTATTTTTTTATTTATTTTTTAAAATTATGCTTCAATTTTTGAGCCCCCAAGACGCATACTGTTGAAATAGCAGGCAGGTCTTGGAGGTTTCTAGGGTTTGGCTAAAATACCAACGGCAGGCTCAGGCAAAAAGCTTTATTGCACACAATAAAAACACAAGTGCACAAACGCCAACAGTTTACAGAGGTGCCAACTGACACGTTTCATGCCCAAGATTGGCGCATTCTCAAAGAGCCACAGCAATGGAAGATGTTACCGGAGGCATTTATTTTGCTGACGAGCCATGGGACATCTAGATTGGATGCTTTGAAGTATGGGATTTGAAAAAACTTTACAATTTTACTTCTTTTATCTAATTTGCTTTGTTCTCTTGATATAATTTGTTGAATAGGATACCTAGTTAGGCTCAGAAACTGCTGATATTGGCTCACCTAATGTGTTAACTAGCTCCCAGTAATGCATTGCTTCTTCTTCAACAAAGTATATCAAGAGAATGAAGCAACTCCGATAATAGAAGTAAATTTTAAAATTGCATGCTCTATCTGAATCATGAAAGAATAAAATTGGGTTTCATATCCCTTTAAATAAATGTATGTTAAATTAAGGCAATTCATTTGTGCTTTGGATTGCAGAAACTGTTATAATATTAGAAAGTATTATACTGCCCCACCCAACTACTTCATAATGCCACCCAGCTGGCATCATTTTCTGTAGAAAATACTGATTATCATTATTATTATTATTTTCTTAAATACTGTATGTTTAACAAAAACGTCTTTTGGGAAGAAGTTGCTATTTTTTAGGAGTGTGAATGCAATTTCTTGAGAGTTAGATGTCACAAATGATTGGCATATCATATTTGCTTCTGTCTGAATGCTTTCAGGTTATTGTACCTGCTGTTTGTATTGAACTTGATGTAGCAGCAGTGTTTGATAAAGCACTGAGCTGTAAAGTTTGAGGATGATATGTGAATTCCTGTGACCTTGTAAATGTAGTTTTATGTCACCTTATAATAACATTGACGTGTAAGGTATTATGCTCAGGTATCTATTGTATCTATTGTTGCAGATACAGTGCTCCAAAATTAAGCACTATTACACAATATGTTACCTGCCAACTCCAAAGAATATCTGTGTGTATGTATGTGTGTGTGTGTGTGTGTGTATGTATGTGTGTGTGTGTGTGTGTATGTATGTGTGTATATATATATATATATATGTGTATATATATATATATATATATATATATATATATATATATATATATATATATATATGTATACAAGGATCAAAATTTCCACTAGCCATTGGCGAGTGGAAATTTAACAATGGCGAGTGAAAGTTAGTGAGTGAATGGCTACAAATATTTTCTAAAGGGATATTATATATCTATGAAAGGGCAAGGATATGTTATTCCTCTAGGGCAGCGGTCGTCAACCAATGGTCCACGTGAATATGTTGGTGGTCCTTGACACCATCAAGCAGGAATTAATCTCCTCACAAATGTTAGGAAGGCACTCTCCGTTTTTCAAAGAATCATTTATTCATAGAGGTTTGTACCTTTTTAAAAACAATTCATGTTAGTGGTCCATGGGATTCAACAATTGTGAGTTTAGTGGTCCGAAAGGTTGGCAACCCCTGATCTAGGGCTATAGGATCCCATTAGTGTTTAGACTGTTACTTCTGAGAGGGTAAACAGGGGCAGAGAGAGATTGGAGAGGAAAAGTGAAAGTGGAGAAAAAGATAGTGTTAAGAAAGAGTGGATACAAAAAAAAGAGTGAGGAGAGAGAGTGTAAAGAGAAGATATGACCTTAGAGAGAAGGGAAGGAGTAACGAGAGATTGAAGAGAGGAGGGAGTGGAGAAAGATAGATGAGAAATGATAATTATCAAACAATTTTTCCAGGTCTGCTATGACCTCAAATTAATGTAAATACTCTCTGCTTTCTCTCAGTTCAACAACTTCCTTTTTCTGTCCAGCTTTTGACTTCCCCAGAACCCTTGTTGATGTTGCTAACTGCTATGCACTTATTTTTGTTAATTTATTTCTGTATGTAGCATTATTTATTTTGTTATAAAACAAAAAGCAATATTAAAAAATATATGTGCAATAAGGTAATTCACATTAGCTTAACATATGCAAATGGGTGTGATCAAAAGTGGTAACATTTTGGGCTGGCTAGTAGCTTAGGGCTTGACATTTTTAACCCTGATAGATAGATATTTGTGTGTGTATAGAAAACCTTTCAGAATAGTTTGTAGTTTAAAATATTTGCATTTTTAAAATGGGACAGCTTGGAGAGGGGATGGGACAATATCTTATGTCTTTTTGGCAATACTTACATGTCATAATACAGCTTATACATACAACCTAAAGATAGTTTTATATAATTTTTAATACTTGTATACTTAGTACAATCAGTAAAACAGTACAGTACTTTAATCAGAAAGGTAATATTTGTTGTTTTAAATAAATACTATTATTAGCAAATTTAGAACCTCAAAAAACAAACCAAAGACGCAGGCAGAGAACATTGTGACTTACAGGAGGGGAAGAATAGTCATTTTAAAATGTTTAAATAAA